>NC_050201.1:12950000-13250000 GCF_013141755.1 Anopheles stephensi
CCGATACGGTCCGGTGGCTCGGTGGGTTGTTTAAGTTCACCGAAAGCAACGCAAACTACTGTCGGGATGATGCGGAATGTACGCTGCAAGCGATCCGGCTCGCGCTTGTCCACCAGCAGGGTGAAGCACGTGCCGAAGCACGCCCGCCACCGTCCTCCCATACGATTTATTTGGCCGAGCTGAGCCAACTGTTTACGGTGCAGCATGCCTGCCGATATTTGGGGCTGCCACTGTCTTGCATTCGTGTCGTTCCATGCCAGCGGCCGGAAGATGCACCGGATGGATGCGGTGGACGGATGGATCTGCAGCAGCTTAACAATATGCTCACGATGGACGAGGCGGCCGGACGGCAACCGTTGCTGCTGATTGCTACGATCGGCAGTCCGCTGACTGGCGTGTCGGATGATTTGCTGGTGCTCAGCTCAATCTGTACCTCACAGCGCATGTGGCTACACTGCCAGGGGCTTGGGTTGGCCGGGCTTGCCGTTGCTGTTACGTGGCTGGGCAAGGTTAGTCCCGTGATGGCCACTGCCTCCACGCTGTAAACACACCTAATTGTCTTTCAATTACTTATTTTTTAGTCGAAACGGGTGCCCAACTCAATGACGCTCAGCCTTAACAGCTGGCTCGGCCTGACCGGTGTTCCGTCCGTGCTGGTGCATAAAGCGAGAACGCCCACTGCCAAACCGAGCACCGTGTTCGACAGCGATCCGATCCTGTCGAACCGTGTGGCGTGCTTGAGCGTTTGGTCGGTGCTGCAGGCGCTCGGTGCAGACACTGTGATAGAACGCATCTTCACCGCATTCGACTCCTGCCAGGCGCTAGGCAAGATTCTGCTCCAGTTCGAAGGGATCAATGTACTGGTACGTGTGCAGTGATTCGGGATCCATATCAGAATACAACTATAACGTCCTTTTTCTCTATTTCCCCGCAGAGCAAGATAGCGGTTCACGATTCAAGCGAACATTACCGACAATATCTTGAAAGTTCTTCTAATTACGATGTAAGTCTTGCTTTTATCTATAGTATCTATGTCTAACCCGAACCTAATTAAAACACTTTCTATCTCTTGAAGGTACTTTTCGATCAAAGTATACCGGTGCTACTGTTCCAGTTTGATGGACACACGGACAAGCGAAACCGAACGGAACCGGATTCCGAACAGCACACTGCAACAGCAAAAGCAACCACAACGACATCAACGTCTCCAACACCACCACCAACCGACGCCGAACCGAAACCCGAAACGCAGAACGTGGAGAAAAACGCATCCAACGCGCAGTACTACGATCGCCTGAACAGCTGGCTCGGACAGATACTGTTGCGGGACTGTGGTCAGCTAAGTTTGGAAATGATCGAACACGAGCAGCACGGTATCTGCATCCGGTACTGCCCGTTCGTGCCCGGGTACGGTGAGCAGATGCCACGGCTAACGCCCGACATTCTGGCGGCGTTCGCCGGTTGCATCGAAACGCAGATCGAAATACTGCACTCGACCATCCGGCATCGGGCCCGGTTCCAGCAGCTGGTGTCGGAGAGCGGTGTGTTGCGGTTGATCGAGCTGCACGATTGGGCCGGTCTCGGCGGGGTGTACTATGTGCCGGAAGGGTGGGAAACGCTGCTGACCGATCAGGCGAAGGGGGAGCTGAACAAGCTTAATACGGCCCTGGTGGAAGCGCTGCAAGCGACCGATAGTGCATTTTCCCACGCCGAAAGCAGTGATGGGTTGATTTGTGTTAGGTAAGTTCTGTAGTTCATTTTATTCTTTACAATGATTGGTAAAATGGCAATGGTAAAATCAAGTCAAGGGAGGTAGAATTAGCAGGCCATGATCTCCTGATGTCTTAAGCGGGCCAGGGATCGAGGCAATAGCGGCGCCGGTTCTCGCACGGCAGGACCTAGGCTTAAACTCCTTTCGGGGTACTCTACACGGCAGAACCGGGGTCCAAATCCCATCGGGAAGGCCTCTTTGTAGTGAGGACTGATGATCCAACTACGTGGTATCAATAAGTCTAGTAAACCAGACATGGCCGGTCTTTACACGGCAGGACCGGGATTCAAATCCCATTGGGGCCATTCCCCCATAGTGAGGACTAACTATCCAACTACGTGGTATCATTGAGTCTAGTAAGCCAGAAATGGCAGCCATAACCTTGAAGGTCGTTAAGCCAAAGAAGAAGATTCTCTTGGCCCTTGAATTACAGTTCTATGTTGCTCCTGGAGCTGATTTAATGAAATTGATTCAGGTCGACTACACGGTTCCTCTACTATTCTTCAACATAAACGGACCTGACTCTTCTGAACATCTTCCTGGTGATAGCAGGAATGGATCATCTCCACCTGATGGAGAACCTTAAACCATTTACTTATAGAAAATCGAAGTGTCAACCTATAAATCTCGGTTAGTTTGCTCTAACGCTAAGATAAAAAGAATATCCTTCTCGCTGGTGATTTCTAACTTGCTTTTCCACGATTGAGACAGGTCGGACTTGCAGTATAAGAGAGAAGCCCTTGTGAACAATACCGCTGCACCTCCAGGACACTGTCTAGTCTCACCAATCTCTCTCTCTCAATCGCAGATAATCAAATGATTTCAATCTCAAGACATGATTTATACTTAGCTTGCTGTTTCACAAACTTTCAATTAACCTGTTTAAAGTTCACCTGCTTAACTGTTTCAACGTATCAAAGCATACTAAGATCTGTACGCTCGCTTGTTTCACATTCCCAACCAGATTCGGCATGGTAACGAGCGAAACGGACGTGGAGGAGCTACTCGATCTGGTGGTCCACACGGCACGCGTAGTGCAGGAAAATTCTAAAATCCTTGACACCATGTCCGAAATCCTGAAGAAAGGCATCGAGGCGGCCACGATCGATCTGCAACGCGAGGCGGAGGAAAAACTATGGCAGGAAGGCATACTGCGACAGGTGCCGCTCGTTGGCCGGGTGGTTAATTGGTGGTCACCACCGGCGAAGGAAACCGGCATGAAGGGTCGCAGCCTTAACCTTACGCAGGGTGTCGTCGAGAGTACGGAAAACATTTACAAGTAAGTTGTAGTAAATGGTAGCTCATGGCTGAATAGATACTAATCACATTCTATCTCCCCGCGCCACCCTCGAAAACAGGTACCACATGCAGATGACACCGAAAACGTCTCATCAGCTGCCGGGCAACAAGGGTCCACCGGCACCACTCGTACAGAAAGCAATCAATGCCGATCCGGACGAACGGTCGGTGCAGCATTCGCGCAACGCTAGCTCGAGCAGCGAACTGTCCGGTACCGGGTCGGCCGCTCGCACCACCATTCCCGTGCTGGCGAAAACACCCCACTCGCCAACGCAACCACCCGCATCGTCTCCCACTCCTTCTTCTGCTGCACCGACAGCAACGAAGCCTTCAACACCGCCGGCGAATGCTGCTAGCATTCAGCCGGTCGCTGAACCTCCGCTTACATCGACCCCAGACGGTAGTGGTGATGCTACAAACGAACCGTAAAACTGTCAAACACAGCACACACCCACACTTATGTAACCAAACGCGGATGAAACACTCCTACAATAACAGCATATTACCCGCCACCCTCGTGCAGCTAATCGAGTTCGCGTGTCTACCAAAGCTTTTCGTTGTTAGAAGATTTTTAATTTTTATTTTTCCGTCCCTCCTTTATCCCCTTGTTGGACCTCTCCCTCCCCCTCCCCGAATTGGAGCATCATTCCATTAGAAATTCTAATTCGGAATCAAGAAAAAAAAATTATAGGCCAGCTATGGCGTCGACAGGTCCAAGTTGCGCGACCGTAAGGAATCAAACAAAGCTCCCCGATCGTGCTCATCCGGGTCATTTGTTTTCCTTCCCCGTCTTATTTTCCCTTACGTTTTTGTTATCTTATTCTACACAATATTCATTGTGCTTACTAGTATTATTAATATTGTGAATGTGTGTGTGTGGTTTGTGGCACAGTCCACCACAGGACAGCATTTGTGGGCTGGATCGTCTCGCACACTTACGTGTACGTAGTATTGTTGAACTATTTGTTTAATTTGATTGCATTTTAGTTTTAATTTACAAAAAAGAAAAAAAAGCAGAGCATTGGCCGCACTTTATATGCTAAACCGTGTTAGCACACATACAAATACACATGAAACGCGGTATAGTAATAAGGCACCGGGTAGAATAGGACTACAGCGAAGGAGGACTAACACAATAGGAAAAGATAGCTCTAGGCAGCAGTCCACTGTAGGAAAAGATGTGTTGTTCCACCTTTTGTTAGCATTTCCCTACCATTTTCACCCGAGTTACACAATATGTTTTTTTTTCCCGCAGCGAACGAACCGCTATACCGCGGATACAAAAGCAGCAATCAAAATCAACCGCATTGCACTACAGTAGCAGAAGGTAGTGATGCGTCGACGCACACATACAAATAATACAATCCTGTAGCAATAATACACCTACACACCAGTAACATGGGCGCGAATACGATTGTGTTATCAAAAGAAGAAAAATAACAAGCAAAGCAATATACAATGATAAAGAACGTTACACACACACAGATATACGAATGCATTTAGAAGGTTCTTTTTTGTTAACTTTATGATGAAAAAAAAGTATCACTGAGTACGGCTCATTCATTTGGCATGATTAATTATTTTCGAAGTAGTAAGCGATTAAATAATTTGTTGTCTAGGACTTTCTTTTGAGCAGGCACAGAGACCTTAGGAGGCATGCCATCTTTGGATTCCTTCATAAGATTTGCTTCTTTGGTTCTATGATCTCAAACTTCTGGAGCTCCTTCACTTTGATGTTTGACACCGTTAGGGCTAACTAAGCCAACCACATGGTATCGATAAGTCTTCTTCTTCTTCTTCTTTGGCCTAACGACCTCGTAGGTCATGCTTGTGGTCTTAGATCATTTCTGGCTAGACTAGACTTAATGATAACACGTAGTTGGATAGTCAGTCCTCAATAAAGGGGAACAGTCGGGATGAGATTTGATCCCCCATTGGCGCCATTGTCGTATCTCTCCACCGGGCCCCTCCCTCTGTATCGATAACTTAGCAGGACCGGGGCTTAGCTGACTTTACAAGTCGTTAAGCCAATAAGCGAGAGAATCCTGGACTTGATTTATCATAAGCTGGATAGTTAGTCCAGCGTCCAGCTGCACACGAAGCTGACGTGTAATGGTCGATGTCATCTTCTCTACTGGACGCCATCTTCTTTTCGTATCCAAAAATCCGTACGGAATTTAATACTTTGGAAATAGTTAATGCTAAATTTAGCATCTTAAGGACTCGAGAGTCTAGTCTAGCCTGCAGCCGTTGGAGATTACTCCAACGTACGCAGGACCAACTATTTTCTTCTCATACTTTAGCTACACAACCTCAAAAGGTCTTGGGCAGCCATTACTGGCTTCTTTGGCTAGATCTTGATGTCAGTTGCACGACTGAATTGGCGGTAAACATCCCTGCTAGACTGTCTCATTATACGAAGGACTAAATACCTTCATTTGCTGCTTTGTTTCTAGAACCTCAAGAGGTTTTGGCATGCCATTAATGACTTCCTTGACTTGATCTTCTCGCCAGTTGCTGATTAAATAATCTTGTAGTAAAATCCCATCTACATAGCACCACCGTACGGTTAGAATCGACTACCTTCTTCTTTGGTTCTAGAATTTCAAGAGGTCTTTGCCTGATGTCGTTAGAATGTAGGATGAGCTATACCAGGTGAAGAGATACCAATACCAGGTGAATTAAGGCCAGGACTTCTCGAGTTTGTATTAACAAAGAAGGATATGAAGAAGATTTACATATTTCCAGTTTACTACAATCAGACCTTTAAACTTTTATTTCTCAAATATCTTCACTTTTAGCTGTGTGACAACATGAGTGACAAATAACCCACTTTCGTACTACAACAGGAACGTTTATAAGCCGTGCTCAGTGCCCCAAAAAGATAGTAGTTGTTACTAATGCCGGAACCGTTGGTTTTCTCCGTTCTCTCTATCACTCTCTCTCTCTATCTAGATCTCAAACGGGTTGTTTCTTTTCTTGCTCCTGCCAGAACACACCCGTGTGTGGTCTACTAGGCTCCGCATACCAGTAACTAATATAGAGCATCTAGTGCAAAACAGTTATCGACTACTACTATTTTCTCTCTCTCTCTTCCTCTCTCTCTTTTTCTCTCTTTTTCTCCTTTTCGCATATCCCAAGTTTTTCGTTTTCCAACAAGCAGTTGTTTGTTATGAAGTAATTTGTAAATAAGTGAATAAAAACACAGAAAAAAACAAAACGTGACAAATCTTTTGCGGCGAAAACTCAACTTTGATTTCATACTATGGGTTTGGGATGCAATTTGTTTCAGGCGATAAAAGAAATGTATTCATGATTTAAACAAGTTTGATGATTGTGACATATTAACAATAAGACGCAGATTATTGCGGCGGTCCGGTGGTCGAGGCGACAGCGGCGCCGGTCTTCACTCGATCAGGACTGGGGTACAAATCCTTTCAGAGACCGCCTCCCTGTACGCAGGGCTGACTACCTTGCTACGGGTAAAATCAAGTCACAGAGAGCCAGAAATGGCTGGCCGCGACCTCTCGAGGTTGTTGTAGCGCCAAGCAAGAAGAAGAAGCTGTTACCTAATAATGACCATATTACACTATCATGTAATATGTGAGTCTTCCGGGTTATTCCGCCTTTAGACCGAAGAGCTCCAATAATGTGTAGAGTTACCTAGCGAGCGCGAAGACCTCGACAAGCTCAGAGAGCTAAATTGTCAGACAGCGCAGACCTACTTCGTGATAGAGAAAAGTTCGAAGAGTGCGCAGAGTTTCCTCATGAGACCGAGGAGGAGTACGAGGATTGTGAAGAAATGCCTCGTAAGAGTCTCAAGAGACTTTTCGTGAGGGCGAAAAAAGCGACGAGAGCTCAGAGTTGCCTCTTGAGGGTGAACAGCTCAAAGAATCCGGAAAGCTATTTCGTCAGGGCATAGAGTTCGAAGAGTCTACCTGGTGAGGGCGAAGAGGTCGAAGAGTGTGCAGAACTACCTCGTGAGGGCGAAAAGCTCGAAGAATCTGAAGAGCTAGATCTCGTGAGGGTGAAGATCTCGAAAAACTCACCGAGCTCAGTCGCCAGATTGCGCAGACCTAGCTCGTGAGGCCGAAGAGTTCGCAGATTGTGAAGAGCTGCTTGTTAAGACCGAAGATTTCGAAGCGTCCCAAGAGCTATTTCGTGAGGGCAAAGAAATCGACGAGAGCACAGAGTTATCTCTTGAGGGTTAACAGCTCCAAGAATCCGAAAAGCTATTTTGTGAGGGTCAAGAGCCCGAAGAGTTCGAAGAGTTATATCCTAGGCGCGAAGAGTTCGAAGAATACGCAGAACAACTTCTTCTGGACGAGTCCTTCGTGAAGGCAAAATGCTGGAAACATATGCAGACCAGCCTTAAAAGACTGTGCAGAGCTAACTCACGCAGATGAAGTTCTCGCTATAAAAAACTACTCTGAGCCACTCTGGGATAATCTAGAGCTCGAAAAGTGTGAAAAGGGTCCGCAGAGTTACCTTCTGAAGGTGAAAAGTTCGACAAATGAGTTCGAAAAATGCGAAGATCTACCTCTTGGGTGAAAGACTCCAAGTGTACGATGAACTTCTTCCCGAAAGGAGCTCCCGAAGAGACCCCGAAAAGTGCACAGAGCTACCGCGTGAGGATAAAGAGTTCGAAGATTACGCAGAGCTAACTCACGGGGACGATGTTCTCGATAAAAACACAGATCTAATGTGCGAGTATGAAGAGCTCAAAGAGTGTGAAGAGCTACCTCCTGAGAGAAAAGAGCTAGCAAAATGAACTCAAAGATTCCGAGAAGCTACCTCGTGAGACCGAAGAGCTTGTAGGGCCTGAAGAGCTCCCTCATAAGGGCGAAGAAATCGACGGGAGTACAGAGGACGAACAGCTGGAAGACTCTGAAAGGCTATTTCGTCAGGGTGAAAAGTTCGAAGAGTCCGAAGAGATACTTCGTGAGAGCGAAGAGCTCGAAGAGTGTGCAGAACTACATCTCGCGGGCGAAACGCACGAAGAATCTGAAGGACTATCTCGTGAGGGCAAGTCCTCGACAAGCTCATAGAGCTAACTCGCCAGATTAAGCAGACCTAACTCGTGATGGTGAAGAGTCCGAAGATTGCGTAAAGTTTCCTCTTCAGGTCGAACAGTTCGAAGAAGAGCTGGAAGAGTCCCAAGAGCTATTTCGTGAGCCGGTCGAAGAATCCGAAAAGCTATTTCGTGAGGGCGAAGAGTTTGAAGAGTGCGCAAAATTACCTCGTGAGGGCGAAAAGCTCGAAGAGTGTACAGAAGTACTTCGCAATGGCGAAGAAATCGCCGAGAATTCCTCTTGATGGCGAACAACTCGAAGAATCCGAACAGCTATTTCGTCACGGCGAAGAGTTCGAAAAGTCCGACGAGCTATCTCGTAGGGGCGAAGAGCTCGAAGAATACGCAGAACCACCTCTTCTGGACAAAAATCTCGAAAATTCCTTCGTGAGGGCAAAAGGCTGGAAAAGTATGCAGACCAGCCTCGTGAAGATGAAGAGCTCGTAGAATGCGAGGAACTACCTCGTGTAAGGGCGACATCTCTTGATGGCGATGAGCTAGAGCTGTGAAGAGGTATTTCGTGACTTTGAAGTGCCTTCGAAGACTACTATGAACTTCATAACGAGGGTAAAGGTTCCCAGTGAGGAATTCCTCTATGTGTCTCTCTGTTTCTTTAACGTGAGTCTCTTCTTTGTCTCGCCCATGTTGAAAGAGTCGTAGAAGATGCCGAGAACGTTATGTTAGTGAAGTGTGCGTTGCGTTCGACAAGTCCTCGATTTATTGAGCTGAGACCTCCCGGTAACTCTCGGGAGTATACTATACGTGACAACGCCGCCTTCAAACAGTCATTAGTAGATACGGGTAGATTAGTTTTCGGGTTTTTTATTGAAATCATTATGTCCTTTTATTCCCCATCCATTGTTCAATCCCATTATGTTTGTGTGTGAGTGTGTTTTTTCCCCGCAACCATTCACATTTGCTGTTGTTTAGTTTTAGTTAGTGTGCTTGCCACTCCCTGTTCCCTCACTTTCTCCATTCTTCTCTCTCTCTCTATCTCTCTCTCTCTCTCTCTCTATCTCCTTCGCCTCGCGATCAGTTTGTTGGTATAATTAACTCTTTTTATTGACTTTGCCGGTAGAATGTGTTTTATGTTATTTCTTGAATGTTTGCCTGTGTTTGCTTGTATGTGTTAGTTATGCTCTTTCTTTTTCGATGTAGTGTTTTTCTATTTCGATTTTTGCTACTGTTTTGCAGTTATTTTTTGTTCTTCCTCTTTTACTTTAGCCCGTCTGTATTATGATACTGTTGCTGTTATGGGTTTTGTTGTCTTTTCTCTTCCTGTTTTCCTCTATTTTCACATTTTCTTCTTACTGATTGAACTTAATCCCTTTTTCCTTCCCTTTCTTTCTTTCTATCCAATCAATTGTTCTATTGTGCTACGCTGTTCATCTAAGAGAGAGAGAGAGAGACGTTTTTATTGTTATTTTCTTTCTTAGTTATCTTCTTTTACGCCCTTTTTTTTCTCTCGCTGTTGTTGACGAATACATTGTCCCCAGCAATACTAACTGGGTTTTTTTTGTTTTGTTTTAAACACCTACCAAAAAGGATTACGGTTTACTTTTTCATTCTGTTTAACATGCGTGGTTTTTTTTTTTGTTCTTGAAGGATTAGTAGTTTTCGCCCTTCCCGTTCGAGTTTGACGTTTAATTTATCCTAACCAGTTGTCAGGAAGAAAGATCACGTGTTCGTCGATCACGTGTAGGGATTTCTTCTTTTTTTTCTTTCTGGGTACACTGCTGCCAATTTCTAGCATGTTTTGATGTGTATATTTATATATATAGTATATATTTATATACGTTATTTTATATCTATGTATATTAAAGGATGAAAAATGCTGACTGTTTCTTTTTTTAACGTTTACTCCTGCACTGCCTTTTAACCACTTCTTCTTCTTCCTCTTCCTCCTACTTTTTCCTCCAGTTTTTTCCAGCAAAACTTTTTCCCGCACATTCATTATACGCTGCGCCATTTATTGTTTTGATGTGGTTTTAGAATGTCCGGAAACTTCCGATGACATGTGCGCACAATTCTTATTATACAAAGTTTGCATTTGCTCACAACTACAGACGACAAACAGACGATAACGCATTAAGGGAAAGTAGTTGTAGCAAAACGAAACACGGTTTACCAGTACCCCAGCTCAGAGAAGTGAATCCCAAAGGGTAGTTCCTTACGCACGTTTGTTTACTGATTACTTCAGGTTTTTTTTTGTAAGGTTTACCGAAACTTCAAGCTTTTGGTTTTCCGAATATTCTCATGGCATTATTTTCAAACATGGCCCGGAAGAAGATAGCATGACTAGACTGACTCATAGACATCAAAAGAGATATCTTGAGACGTAGAGCGACCTCCTCCGAGGTACCTGAGCGGTACCTGAGCAAAGAAAATTGGGAAACGACATAACGAAACTCTTAACATCGCATACATACACACATAGAAAACTAAGGATTCAGTCACAAATAGTATGCCAGTGACACGCAATACTCGGCAAAGTTGTAAAGCTGGGTAGCACGTTTGCTGTGATTAGTGATTGTATTTTTTATCGATCCGGCTACATGTCTTCGAGCGTGTTCGTCCGAGTACTGTCAAGATTTTGTCAAAACGCTGTTCCCTGCCATCTCGCTTAACTGCTCTGCAATACCCATCATCATCAACCTTATAGTGACGGAGCACGCTGCAGCCGCAGAATAATCCGCCATATTTGATTCCTTGCAGTGTCCGCCATCTTGAACGGTGGTGTGGATGAGAGTTTGGTGCGTGATTGGTAAAATATGCAACGTGTGTATGTGTGAGTGTATGTTGAGGGATCTGTATAAACACGTCCATGTATTACTCCTGCCGTTTACCGAGCCCAATGATGCACCCAACAGTGGTCGATATTGAGCAATTAAAGTTTCCATTACTTGTTCGTTAATCAGCCTTGTTTTGCCTATTGGTAGTTTCAGTAAAAAGTACACGTGTTTTCGTTTTTTTTTTGGCCAGCGTTTTTTCGTTGGTCGTGCTTCATACTTCCTTCTTTTTCTCCTGTTTCGTTAGTTACTTGTGTTACCGCCCGGTGTACCTTAGTAACAATATTACCGTTCGGAAAGTCCTTAAACATAAACTTGAGGAATAAACAATACACAAAAAAAACCCTCGAAAAAAAACAGGAGGTATAATGTGAGTCGCCTTGAAGGCCGTTGCGATGTGCCTCTCTTTGCCGAGTCCGAATGTACCAACATTCGGTTGTATACGGTTGTGTGCACACTGTAATGCACGGTGCTAGTTTAGTGTTAGTGTTTTCTGCTGTCGAAAACTCGAGGTAACCATCACCTGATTAGTAGTTTCCTTCCCATGTTTACAAGTGCGTCGATTGTTTCTTTTCGAGTTCGAGGTGTTGTTGGTAGTAGTAGTAGTGGTAGTGGTGGTAGTGGTAGTAGTACTAGTAATAGTATTAGTAGCAGCACACAATACGCAAGCAGTCATGCGTTTGTATAAAGTGAAATACTCGTGGGTATGTGTGGAGGGGTATCAGCACTGCTGTCACACTTTGGAGTGTTAGTAGACGCCTGTTTGCAATGAGGCTAGCAGATAGAGATAGCGCTATCGACCCACACCAATACTGACGTACATTCTGTCCCACTGATTGTAAAATAGATCTCTGACAGACATGGCGACTGGCCCCGGTAAACATCAGTGACTCGCATGTTAACTTAGAGCCTTAGTGTACAGCTCTTGCGACAGGTTCGAGTAGCTACCGTCACATCGCTTTAAAAACTACAGCAAACTAACCAAGAGAACCGTTTTTGGTTTGGGTTTAATAAACAAAACATAGCAGAACAGGAATAGGGAGTAAACTCCCCAACAAAACTCCTCTCGCAAAACCTCGAAAGCGACTACTACCTTATCCAGGGTTGCTCCTTTCTATATGTACTTCTAGTATGCTTGTATATCTCTATAAAACTATCCATTACCCCGGTCTCTTACGCCACGTTTTCCGCCGGAGTGTGTCTGTAGATTCCGCGGTCAGTAAAATGTGATGTAATGTTGTCTAGTGTCAGCTTGCTGCGTGCCTGCGGGCTAGTATATAATGGAGTTTAGTAAGTAAGTATGCACATGCGTTTTTATACCACCGGTTGGGTTTTTTTTTCGGTGCATAACGCCTACAAATCCGTACCGGTAACGTTTTGCATACAATTCCGTTAACGTGACGTATCCAATTCCATACACTTCACCACAAGTAGGACTGTAAGTGTCGGCCATTTCTTTTGTTTTTTGCTTTCTTTCTCCCTCAAACATCCTGAATGGTAAGTCGTTAGAAGTTTACGATAATTGTTACGTTTCGCGTTTCGCTACATGATTTTGACTATTTTTTTTTTGGTTTAGTTTTCTTTTTCTTTTCTTTTTGCTTCTATCTGCGCGTATCAGCAATGAAGGAGTACACATACTCTGGAGAAGAGGTTTCCTCTTCGCTCTTGGCAGCCATGTGCTGGAAAACTGAATTTTAAAAATTGTGCTTTTTTGCAGTATTTTGTATTGCTTGGTTGCATACTTACAGGGTGGAAAGGTTGCTCAGTCGTATACGACTAGCTGTACAAACTTTACCGGGAAAGCTTTGACGGATGAGATCGGATGACAGTTGAGGACTGCACGACCTCATCCATCAAATCCCGTACAAAGTTTGGGCAGGCTAGCACAGTGACTTTAGCCTTACTCTCAGAAATTCTTCCAAAAACAAATGGCAACTTATTTTCTAACGACTTGGTCACATAAAACTAGATAGGCCTGTCCAGGTATAAAGTAAACTAGTAATCAAAGGAGATCTACTAAAACGGACTATAACAACAGTACTCAAACCAACTCAAATTTAAAACATGGCCGCCTATCTTACGCCTGATTGTGCCGTTTACCCCTTTCTCGCGCTCTCTCACACACATACACATTCTCTCCTCTGTACAAAGATCCCTCGATCAATAAGCGATCCCGCCGGTTCTCGACACTTATACACCAAATCAAGCCGAATCATTTTCCGGGGATGCTGTCTTTCTATCGAGGGTTTCGGTCAAATGTTTTACATACGTTTTGCACTAGGGTTAGTTCCTAATTGTAAGAATTGTTTTAATCTTAGCATCTTAGCATTCCTTACCGCACTAATAACCTCACAATTTTACTACAGCGCTAGTTTTTAATATGTACGATTAATGTTGTGTTGTGTCCGTTTTTGGTCGGTGTCGGTGTCGGTGTGGGTCTTTATTGTGTTTTCGTTTCACGTTGCCTATCTGCCTGTAACAATAGTTGGTGTGTTGGTTTGTCGACTGTCGCTACCAACACGATCGCTCCGTATCCCGCAATATGGTGCGATCGTAACACGCTGTGGTAACAAGTCGTAAACAAACCAGCCCGAAATGTTCCATCCATTTTTCGGTGTTTTTTTTTTCTTCTAATTCTTCTGCTAATCGATCCCGTATCGATCTTTACAGCTCCGTCACCGCGTAGAAGCTGTTATCGTCGTGTCCGTGTGCCGCTTTATCCGGTAGCGTGGTGTCACCGTTCGGTACGCTATCACTCACACCGCCGTTCTGCTGACCGTCGACGCCATTGCTTGCCAGCGTCGACCGTAGCTCTTCGGTTGTCGGTGGCGGTGGCAACCGTAGGCCCTGATCGTCCGGATGTGTCTGCTGCTGTTGCTGCTGGAGCAGCTCGAGTGGTGGAGGAGGTAAGGGAAGGGATTGAATCTGGGAGGTGGTCAGACCGGCCGTACCGTACCCGGACGAGGAACCGCCCGACGAACCGGACGAGCTACCGGTGACCGGGAGCGGTGGTGGTGGTGGTGGTGGTGGCAACTGTGACGCCAAATCGGCCGGTGTAACACCCCCAACACCATTCGCACCATTGCTTATCGGATGCTGCTGGTGCTGATGCTTGCCGTTCAGATTGTTTGGTTCAATCTTCGGCGCCGGTATGGGTTTGAGCGTAGCGAACTTACTACCATTCGGATGATCTGAGAGAAGCTTTCGCTTGACGTAGATGTCATCCTTGCTGGTGGTGCTGTTGCTACCATTGCTCGCACTCTTCGGTATATCCGGCAGTGGACAGTTGATGATCGACGGCAGTGGTTTGCTGTTAAACCCGGGCGTCGAGCTAAAAGTGGTGGTGTTGGGATTCTTCGCACCGGCACCACCAACAGCCTTGTCCGGTCCCGCTTCTCCCGGAGGTTTCCCGGAGGCTGGATGTGACTGCTGCTGTTGAAGTTGCTGCTGCTGGTGCAGATGTGACTTACCGTTCGGATCGTACTTGCCGTACTTGGCAGTGGAGTAGATGTAGATCTGCTTGTCCGAACCGGCAGCATCGGTGGTGGTCGGATCGCTGCCTGCCACCGTTGACACCGGCTGTGGCAGTGCCTTCTGCGGATTGCGCAACGGTGGTAGTGGAGGCGGATTGTCATCGCCGTACACGGGCGGTAGTGGATGGCCACCGGGGACACCACCAGTACCGTGCAGCTTCCGGTTGATGGTCATCGTCTGGGCGGGATGAACGTGACCGGGTCCGCCAGCGGCATGCTGCTGCTGCTGGTGAAGGTGTAGATGATGGGCGGCTGCGGCTGCCGCCGTCGCGGGATCTAGCATCGCACGCTGTTGCTGCAGCTGCTGCATCTGCAGCTGCTGTTGCTGCACCTGCTGCGGTTGCTGTTGGTGGCTGTGCGTGTGATAGTGCGGTTGCTGATGTATGGCGGGTGGATGGAACTTTCTATCGTTACAGGCGGCGTAACTTCAGTAGAAGTCATTCGCGTCGAGCGTCTTGCAGTGCTTACTGAGGGTCGCGTACTTGCCGTTGTTCGGTCCGTGCAGATGCGTCGGGCTGCTGTGCGACGGTAGCCGACCGAGCGTATGCGTACCGCCGGCCCGCATCATCGCCTGATGGTGATGCATCATATGGGCCTGGGCCTGTGCCTGTGCCTGCTGTGCCTGGGCGTGGGCCTGCTGGTGATGCAGCTGCTGCTGGGCCTGCTGCACCTGGCTCATGTCGTGCTTGGCGTTGCGGCCCGGATGTGCAATCGTGTGCGAACCACTGATCACCGGCGGACTGCACACACACACACATGGAACGAGAAAGGAGAAGAATGGTAGAAAGGTTGAGGTGATGCGACCGCTTTTCGACACCACTTACCCCTTGGGATGATGTGGGAGTGTACGAGTGTTCATGTTTTGATGGCTCTGTGGATGCAATTGGTGTGATACATATGACTGCTCCTCGACCTGCGCATAATCATTCCTGAAAAATGACAACCGATCATGATGCGATGTGTGGGTTTTTTTGTTGTTGTTGTTGGAACGCAATGAGGTAGGGTTCGATCAACATGCACTTCCCCCCCGTTCCCCTCTCTTCCCCACCCGCCCGCGCTTTACATACCTCTTGCGAATGTAGATCCAGGTATGGGAATCGACCCAAACCATGATGGTGAGCAAGATGGCCGCCATGAAGCTGGCGATCAGCATCAACACCAACCCGAGCAGTCCACACTCGCAGAGTCCGCGGGTCGCTACGAGGTAGCTGTAGTGTACGGCACGGCAGTCAACCAGCGCTGTCAACCCAGTCAGTAGCCGCTCGCACAGCTTTATATCGGCATTTACCGAACCGAGCTTCGGCGCTAGTCCTGCGTTCTTGAACAGAACCGGCGAAATCCTGTGAAGATGTTTTAGAGCAATGAGTTTCCGGGGACGGACTTCTACCACCACCACCGACACCACTTACTTCGAGACGATGCTCATCGCGTTACGCGCATTATTGATCGCATTTTGCGACTCTCGCAGTCGCTGCGTGAACGGGTTCGAGCGGGAGATGTCACACTGGGTGTAGTACAGCAGTATGTCCGCTGGCAGTTCGTGCGGTGCTTGATGGACCAGGAAATCGGCCGGATCGTTGCACAGGTCACCGACGGCAACCGAGGTCGAAAGGTAGAGACCGGACATGAGCCAGGACCCGGTCACGGCCAGCAAACCACACACGCTAAACAGTATGAGGGCACAGCGAGAGTGACGGGCAACACCGACCAACAGTACCGCACACAGTACGAGTAACAGTGCCAATATGGCGACCGTTCCCGGCCAGCGGATCAACTCCCACTGATCTCCTTTCTGCAAAACGGGAAACACCACACCGCACCAGATACCAAAATAGTAGTAAACAAAATGGCGCACAGAGCGTGATGCACAACTTACCGTCAGGAAGTCTGTTATGGTCAAACCGACTAGTGGGCGTCGTATGTCGTTCGCTGCATTCTTCGCAATCGTAATGTTGCCCTTGGCCGTGAGTAGGGCCTGCTGTAGCTGTGCCAGTGCTGTTTGATTGTTCGTTTTCTGGTCAAAGATGTCTTCCAGCTCGGTAAGCTGCTGCTGAATCTTCATCGTCAGCGTATTCTCCAGGATGAATGTTTGGTTGCGTACGGAGGAGACGACACCGTCCACCTTCCGGCCAGCCTGCAGCACTTCGAGCAGTCCATTGTGCAGGTCATCGTTACCGTACAGGCCGAGCCCGATCGCCGCACAGCACAGCACAGTCACGATCGAGAGCGTTACCTTCAGACTGGTGATTGAGTGGGCAGGTCGTGGCTTTCTGTCGCAGCAGCGTGTCAAGAGATAGAGCAGCAAGCCAAACAACGACACAATCAGCAGGGCGGCCGGTATCGAACCCAAGATACCGAGACTCTGTACAGAAGTAAACAAAGATGTCCAGCAAGATGATAAAAGAGGTAGAGGATGTTCGAGGATTTATCAGAGCAGATTCTACCCTATTAGCCCTAAGGAATCAACTGACTACCATTATCGTCTTCTTTAACAAACAGAATGAGATAAAGAGAAGTAAAGGTGCAGGAAAAAATCCCCCTCAGGAAATGTTTATCAGTTTCTATCCGTCATGTTGGGCTCTGGTCCAACAAAGCGCCAAACAAACCAATCAATCACAATGACGCTACAGGGAAGTGTGCCCCGTTTTGTCATCACCGTAAAAGGGCTTTCTCATTGTCAGGAGTCGCACCAACGCCCAATTGCAACATGCAAAACTCCCTAGGGTCGCGGCGCGGATCGGGAAAAAAAGGGATGGGTTCGCATCCCAACGGTACCACAAATGAGATCATTAGCAGTAGCAGTGCGGAACCTGACATGTAACCTACATAATTCGCTATGAATAGTCGTTACCTCATCTCCACACACACGCACACAGACATTCCTATAAAGAAGGAAGGATGTAAAAGGCAGCGAACAAATCGCGATGTTGCCATACACGGGCATATGCTGTTTTGTTCCCCTCCCCCCCCCCCCCGCCCCTCAATTGAGGGAACTTCTTATGCTGCACGGGTTGCATAAATTCAGGAGCAAAGCATACCAAGAGAAAGACTGATAGGTAAGGAAGGAAGAAAAAAAATGCAAGAACGCATCAAGATAGATAGACTATTGTTGCATACTACTCTTCTGCTGCTACTGCTCTCTCTCTCTCTCTCTCTCTCTTGCTCTTTGTGTGTCTGTCTTTCTCTCTCTCTCTCTCGCTCTCTTTATCTCGAAAGAAAAAGGGATAAGTTCAATGAAAGTTTAATCACCTCCAGATAGACGTCATTTGATGGGCGAAATGTGTTGTTGATGCGATGGAAGGTGATGTTGTAGTGTGGCAGGGCGTGCAGCAACTTCGCTATCAGCGGCACCCGATATTGATCGTCGTCCTCGGTTGTCCCCGGATAGCCCATGGTTGCTTACCGTCGCGCGCCCGCCACCGCCGTACGATAAGGATGCTGCGGAAGGATGCGTAGTAACGCAGTGGTAACGCTTCGTGTCACGGTTGGCGAGAGCGCTGGCCCGTCAATGGCTGCCCGGTGAGCCGGTTGAAGGTGTCTCGTTTGAATGGTGCCTGATGGACTGATGGTTGGAGACCGCACAGGACTCACTCACTAGAACAGGATTGTTTGCTACACTTACAGACCAATCACCCACCAAGACACGGTGTGCGATGACTCACAGGGAAACGACACTGCCTCGCCAAGCTATCGCCGAGGACTTCTTCGCCCACCAGGCGCACCTATGTTCACTGTTGTCTGCTCGGCCACTTACACATCACTTTAAATTGCCGCCGAAGTTTTCGCCGAACTGGCAACGACTGATACGTTCGGCCTTTCGGCTTACACACACACACACACACCCTTCTCTTCCGGATAAGAAGTGGCAACCCCTCCCGCTGGTATGGGAGAAGAATCTCCGGATATCACTATCGCCGACGGTGGTCCGTTCTGCCGGGTCCTTTACCAACCCGCGTCCCGTAACACAACACGTTGCCTCCTCACCGTCGGAGGTCCTCCAGACTTCTTCCGTACGCTTTGTAGCCCACGTCGCAGGGCTTCTCGAGTGCGTCCTAGTTCGCACAGCACTAGCATTGCGTGTAATGCCACCCAACGTCACCAACACCCGTAGACTGCATCGTACACTGCCGTGTGGCCAATCACGCGCACACACACACACACCGTCTTTTTGGCACTAACCACTCGCACCCGTCATCGTTGACAGGGATGAATCAGCACATCCAGCACGGAGGTTGGGGGTTTGAGAGGAGCAGAAAAACGCTAAATCTGAATCAAACTCGGCACACGCACGTAAAACCACACATACAACGTAGCAACGAGTACGTACATACGCGCGCACACGCACCCAGG
Source organism: Anopheles stephensi (assembly GCF_013141755.1). NCBI lineage: Eukaryota > Metazoa > Arthropoda > Insecta > Diptera > Culicidae > Anopheles > Anopheles stephensi. Next base: position 12,968,814 of record NC_050201.1, read on the forward strand.
CTCTTTGTTGTGCGCACCCGTGCGCGTCTGTGTGACAGAAGACGTGCGAGTGCGTCCTTTTTTTTTGGTCTTTTGGGATTTCCCACACTCACCAACTCCCTGTTTTTCACGAAAAACACAATTTTCCGTACCGTTTTTGCACTTCACTTCGACACCGTTGTTTCGTGCCGCACTTCTTGTCGGTGAATGATGTTGTGCCGTTACAGGCCCGAAGAGTCGTCCACCAACTTGGTACGCACGCCTACGCAAGAAAAAAAAAACTTCACGGTACACACCACACCGATGCCCTAGTTTTCTTCTAGCTACAGGCTTTGGGACGAATCGGACCAACCCCTGGATTACTTTTGGCGAAACGTTCCAAAGTTCCTGTCAGGCGAGGCAAGCGCGTAGTACGATATCCTCGACTAGTTCCCGCAGTAATGCACCCTGGGCTAGGGAGTTTCACGAGAAAAAACGGTTCACCGTACGGCCCGTGTCGGGTCGGTTGCTCGCACGCTCGGTCACACCCTTGTTTTCTTTTTTCGTCATCCTCCGACGGTGGTGAACGCTGGCTTGGGCCTGGAAGTCTGGACTTGCTGCTGGTTGGTGCTGCCTGCCTGCCTTGCCAGGATAACTGTGTGCCGGAGAGCCGGAGAGTACGGCGTGTTGCCGCACGGCAGGGCGAAAGCGAGCGCTCCCATCCGGAGAGCGAGAGAGCGAGAGAGAGCGAGGGATAAAGAAGCAGAGAGCGTAAGACCGCTTCGATAAACAATACTGGGAGAGCCTGTGAAAAGCGGACAAGCAGAAACATGATAACATGATAGGGTGCCGTTATATTTGTTTGCACCAGGGTAAGGACCTTTTTATGCTCCTGCCACGCCATATCATCTCTCGCCTGCCCAGATGTGTCCTGATGCGTTCTCTCCCTCGGCTGGATTCTCGGCAAGGCATGAATGCATTTTCCCGAAAAACCTCTCTCACGGTCTCTCTCGCAAAGCAAACGAGTGGCTGTTGGGAAAATTGAACACTGCGCCAGAGCTTCTCAACTTGGTTCCTTCTTGAAGGGTTCCCGATTATCCGGGTCGCGTACGGTGTTGATGTTGTCCGTAAAGGGATACGATCTAGACCGAGCCACACCTCAACGGCCAACTATGCATCTTTGTTCACATTTGGACTAGGGTAGAGACTTGAAGTAGAGGACACATAGGCACACAACTTCACAACTTCAACTTCAAGAGATGAGGTTCTTTTTATTCGTTGCAAATTCTCATATCAAAGCGACCGCAATAGACCAGCTAGATCTCTTCCCAAAGGGGGGCAGTCAAACAAACACACACACACACATACACACACGAACACAGGAACTGATCCCGACTACCTACCACTTCTCTACTAAAGCAGTAAAAGCAAACCACCTGGAGCAGACCACCCGTGCCTCGTATTTTAAGTCCCTACAATTTATTTCCCTTATTCACCCTGCCGCCTCGCCCCCTTCCTTCTCTTCTACCATTGCCCCTGGTCGTTATCCTCAGCGGTGTAATGTTCCGACCGGCCCGGCACGAGCGACCGTCAGATCGAACACTGACAGGCGGCCGCTATCGTAACCGTCTTGAACCGCCAGTACTCCCGCAACGGTTCCGGCAGCAGCGTCGAATGATGGTCATGTTCGCCCGACTCGTTGTCGGTCCGCTTGGTCAGCACACGCACCTTGTACGGGATCTCCTTGCAGCTGGAACCACGCCAACACTTCCGACTGTTGGCACTCCGGTTCTGACAGATCGCGTTCACCACGTACCGTGGGAAGTGTGTGTAGCCAAGATCCAACAGCTCGTACTGGAATATACATTGAGATGGTGTTTACAGGAGGGATACGCTTGAAAGTCTGAAGAACAGAGACAATACCTTTGTCTGGCACGCACAGGACGATGGATACTGTGCGTACAGGTCGGCTGAGATTTCACGATTAAAGTCGGAACGCTTCCGTGCCACGAACTCCGCCCGGCTCGCACCGGTCTCCTTCCTACCAGCTTCGGCCGGATCCGGTGAAGCAGACCTTGCAGAACTGGCAGCCATATGCCGCAGATGGTACCGTGCCCAGTCGTACTTGTGTAACCGGTCGGCCAGTGGGAAGCAGTTGAGTGGTACCAGCTTAAGCGATGCATCATCCGACGCAGCATCCGAAGGATTCGGTGTCGGGTTTTCCTTACATTCCGCTCTATGTCTAGCCGCCGTTGCAGGGTCGTGGCCACTGGAAGTAAAGTGTTTGGTACGGCCCGGCCGCTCATCTACACCGAATGGAGTGTCCGAATCATCCCGATCACTACTACCCTCCAACGAGCTGCCCGGTTCCGAGAGGAGCAGATTCTGGAGCCCATCGCTTGGGAACACCTCCGCATACTTTAGTCTGCCATCGATTGGTGCTAGCCCTAAACCCAGCAGAAAACCGCACACAACTAGCTGCAGGAAGCAAACACAGCAAGACTGCATCAGTAAACACAAACTTCCAAGATGGCTACCGTGTGTCACTCACCGTAAGTCTCATGGTGTGCTGAGTGGAGTTCAAATATCTCAACACAGTGCAGTCGGCTCACCATACACTGCCATCAGTACATTTCATCACAATTTTTCAGATTCTTGAAAGACACACACACACACTAAAGATGCTCGGATGTTTATTAGACAACGTTTAGCACACCACTGACCAGCGTCCACGTATGCCGACTTTCCTTTTATAATCCTCCAACCAAAGATGATGATGCCAGTGCAGTAGTGTTACCCGTGGTTACTAATGGACGCTCAACCAACAAAAAAATAAAACCCCAAACAAAGGGTTACACGATATAAGATTACCGAGACGTCATCATCTTCACCTTCCATTTCCTGTTCTCGACCTTTACACGAGCCGGCGGCCATCTTGGCCTGCCAGGAGGATTTCCATTGTCTGTTTTGGAGAATGTACGGCACGGGTTATAGAAATAGGAACAATGCGCTGTTCCTATGTAGTTGAATGTGGTTCCGGCTTTTCGGCGCTCTTCATTTATGAAAATGGACGTCCCACAGATGGGTAATCTGATTCGCATCGTGCAAGGACACTGGTGGGTAGCTGAAGGATGTAACCTTTCGTTTCGATAGAATTGTTTGGTACAGCTCGACTCATTTTTTTCGATGAAGAGTTCCTTGGACAAGTCCCCTTGCATGATCGGTAAGGACTGGAAACTGGTCCTTGTCCCGTGTTTTTCATCTAACTTCAAGGTCATCTAGGTCTTTGAAAATCCTCCCGCCTCACGTGATGCGTAAATCAATTCACATCAACAGCTTGACCGATAATACCTGACCCATTCTATTGGGAATATGCAATTGGCAAATCTGCTCAGGGAACGCACACCAACTCTGATAGCGTGGTGTCACCATCAGGGGGGGGGGGGGGGAGGACTCAGAAGCGGAAGAGAAATGGATACTCACTTGCAACTTCTATGTCAGACTGAGACTTCAGCACAACAACAACAACAAAACGTCACACACGCATACACACACACACACAAGCAGTAGGATTGTTTCCCTTTTTCTTCCCTCACATGTTTGGAATGTTACTTTGAAGGTTTGTAAGTTATCGACAGGAAAATGGTGCTTAAATCTTGTGGCTCTCTTTACCGCGGGACGTTCAGCGGTACCCCATATATGTGCAAATGGTGCTGGGACGCAACATTCCTTCGTGGACGTCAGTACAAGCAGGATAGAAGCCGTGGCGGTTGTGCAGGCATGAAAAGGAGGGGGGGGGGAGGGTGACCGGGAACAGCACATAAGCCATCGGACGGCCATAATCGCGACTCCGGGTGAGGGTGAGCTACCAGGAACCGGGGGGGGATTGAGGCGGGACACACGATTTGCGTTCCAACCGTCGGCTTACGGACTGCTGGAACTGGAGCAGGCAACACGACACACTGCTGGGCGCTTATGTCTCGCGACCCACGACGCCCACGACGCTGAAACGTGCTGGGGACGGTACGCGCAGGTAAGCCCATCGCTGCCTGGGACAGAATGGAAGCCTTAGCAGTGTCTCCACTGACTGACTGACTGACACTATCGCGAGCGCACAACGCACGCACATACCCTTCACCGGGACCGGAGCACCAACTGAGCCACCCATACACACGCAGTACTGCCCGATACTTACTGGTGATCGAATCGATCGATTCCCGAGGTGCGAGGACTTCCTTCGCAGGGCGAGTCGTCGACACCGTTGCAGTGCAGCGTGAGGGACGTCGGGCTTGGAAGCGCAGTTTGGAAGCGCTCCAGTTCGGATCGGACCGCTACCGAGCGGACGGGCCAGAAACGGTCACTAGACATTGGACCAGCTGGACGCATGTGGAATTCCATCGATACCGGGGGTTCTTCTGGCCGCAGTGATGAAACGAAAGCAGCGCCGCTACAGGTACGATAGACACAAGTGGTCTGGCTGGTGGTGGTTGTGGTGATGTGCAGTGGTGGTGTGCGGACAGATATTAAAGGGTATTCGCTGTACGCGCTGTAATCCGAACGCTGCACCCCGTGGTACAATCAATGTTCAATCAGACTTTTGTGTCCAGATATTCAAGAGTTCACTGCTACGTGTCATCTTAGTGGAGCAGCGGTAGCTCGTAGTTCCCCCCTTGTGCCATGACGCAACTAATCACGTCTTCCACTCGCAACTTCCAGGACGACATTCAACTCGCTCCAGCTGCAGGAGCTCGAGCGTGCCTTCCAGCGAACCCACTACCCGGACGTGTTCTTCCGGGAGGAGCTCGCGGTGCGTATCGATCTTACCGAGGCACGCGTCCAGGTTTGGTTCCAGAACCGTCGGGCCAAGTGGCGCAAAAGCGAAAAGACAACCGTCGGCGGTGAGCCAGACTCGCAACAGGACCAGCAAGATCAGCAGCACCCACTCTCCACGTCATCCTCATCGTCGACAGGTACGGCCACCCTGTGCGGACCACGTGCTGACGGGACGGGTGAGAGTGTGCTCGGTGATGTGGGCATACTGGTGGATACGGGTGATGGAACCGGTGGTTCCAGAATGCTTGACGATGAGGAAGATGACGATGGGCTGGTGGGACTCCCGGACGAAGTACTGCACGGGATGGGTGGATCACTCAAAGCGCAGCATCATTCGCAAACGACGGGCGGTTTAGGCGGGCTAGCGAAGGGCGCAGGATTGAGCGATTCAATGTCGAGCGACCAACCGGTACACCATCATCACCATCATCATCTACAGCATCATCTGCAACATCAACATCAGCATGTGGGGCCGAGCTCGCGAGCGTCCCTGCTGGATGCGGTTGATGTAACGCTTCCGGGCAGTTCTAGCACATCGGGACTGACCTTCGACGGTGGTTCACTGCACAGTATGACGCTCGGTCTGCCAGACGATCCCACCGGTTCCGGTACGGTGAGCACGTCCGGGTACAGTGTGGTGGATGCGGAGCTACCACGCCTCACCATCGGATCGCTCTCATCGCCCGGTCGTCTATCGCCCAACCTGTTCCTTAACCTCAACTTTGACCATCTTAACTCGCTGGACGGTAGCCGGTCCAGCAGTTTGACGTTCGAGTGGAACAGCTTCACCGGAACGACGACCACGTCCGCTAACTCGACCAAGCTTACTCCCTCGGGTACATCGTACAGTAGCTCCGTGAATCCTTCAACCGATGGTCTAGGGACGGTGAATGTGTCTAGTGCTAGTCAGGATGGTGCTGGTGGTTGTTGCTCACTTCATCCAAACGATGGAACGGCGCAGCAGCAGCAGCAGCAACAGACGCTACAACACCATCAGCCGCACGAGCATCACCAGCACCATCAGCACCATCACCATCAGCAGCAACAGCATCCGTCCTCTGTGTACGACGACGAGATGAAGTTCCTGCACGTGGATCACTTCGGTGCGATGGAGAGTTTCAAGCACGAATCACTCTTCAACCTCGATCAAACCCTGCTCAGTGCGTCTGGGCCACCGTCCACCGATCAACCGCTCACGCTACTACAGCAGCACCATCAGCAACTACCATCACACCCACACCATCACCATCAACAGCAGGTGTTGTGTGGCAGCCAAAAGAACACTCTCCAACAGCAGCAGCAGCAGCAGCAACACCACCACCATCACCATCATCACCACCATCACCATCCGCACCATCAGACGACCGCTTCCCATCACCACACGCATCACGGTCACCCTCATCTCGGTGTGCTGGTGGATGAACTCTCTGGCTTCCCGTCGCTCGGTGACCATTCTGGGTCTGGTGCGGCCGGTGACGATGAGTCCGGCCAGCCGGCAGCCTCCGTCTGTGTGGACGATCCGCAACGGGCATCACCGTCCGAGTTGCTCGATCTCGAGCGACCGATCAACATACACATCAACGTGGAGGACGGTCTCGATACGCTGCACACGGACGACAAGTTCTGACGCCCAACAGCAGCACAACGTCACATTCAGGGGCCCAAGTGTGCTAGCTAATCCGTAGCCACTAAACAGTTTAGTGTTTTTGCTTTGAAACGTCACCTTACGAATCTAACCATCGCCATCCATGGCAAAAGGGCAGTGAGAAGGCGGTACGATACCAGCCAGTGGACTGTTTTTATTCAGTTACCAGCAAAACGGCTTTTTGTTATGTTTTGTTTCTTCTTCTTCTTCCTCTTCTTACCCATTCTATCTTCTTAAGCGCTAACGGTAGTAGGCAAGGAAGAACCAATGATCCAATGTTCTCTCACCAATGTCTGTTGGGCGCGTTGAAGTTTGGAGCTTAAATAAAACGATTTCGACCGTGTTATAGGCGAATGTTTTACAAGTGCCGTTTGCCGACTCTGTTTAGTATCATTCCACGTAAGTAAGGCATGAGTTACTGCTCAGACGGCTGGATCCCTACACTCTTCATATGGGATTTGATCCCAGGAGGATAACTATCAATCATTCAAAAGCCATTCAATGTTCGTATCATTTCGGGTAATAGGTGCCTACAAGACTTTCTCCCAAATATTGCAAGACGGACCTGTCCCATTCTGCGAAGTAGTTGTTGGAAAGTATTAGGGCAATCGACCACTCACCAGATCTTCACCAATCGGCAATTCTTGAAGAAGATGGCGGATTTTAAAGCCGCACAAGATAGCGTAGCCAGGGGTAAAACTGTACGGTCAAGCTTATCAGGCTTGTAAGAATGACAATGACCAACAGTACATGTCAGTTGAAAATGGAAGGAAAACGCTCAATGCCTCTTTACTACTTCCAAGGATCTACGCCAAGGACGATAGGTCTATTCTGTCTACTCATCGATATGACGCTAGAAACGAGCATCCAAGGCTAGGATGTGGATGTTCCAAGGACTATCTTCTTCTAGCTTTAATGCAAATCCAGACTCACTCTGAGAATAAACTTCACTCATTTTGGAACCTGAAGCCAGCATCGATGTTGAGATACGAGCTAGACAACCAGTCATACTATTCAGGACAATGGGACGTGGCACTATCTTATTGTTCTTCTTTTTTCCACAACTTCAAGTGCTCCTAGCCTGTTATTACTGAATACTTACTTAATTATCAGGCGCTACAACCGCTTTGCAGTCTTGGCCTGCTGCAACAATCCTCGATACCGTTCACGGTTTAGCGCCGTCGTCTGTCATTAAATTATCCCGACCGTTCTGGCGGACGCTTCAACGCCATCACTCCATCTCAATTTGGGCCTACCACGCCTCCTCTGTCCGTGTGGACGGCCTAAAAGGACTTTACGGGCTGGGTCGTCCGGTGTCATTCTCATGACGTGACCGGCCCACCGGAGCCTGGCGAGTCTAATTCGCTGCACGATGGTGAGATCATCGTACAGCTCGTAGAGCCCGTCATTGTAGCGGCTCCTCCATTGTCCTTCCACACATACGGGGCCAAAGATCGTTCTGAGCATCTTCCTCTCGAACGCGGCTAAGAGAGCTTGGCGTCAGTTTTGGACAGAGTCCATGTCTCAGAAGCGAATGTGAGTACTGGGACTATAACTAGGTTCTGTTCAGTCCCAGCTTCATCCGTCACGACAGGTATTTAGAGTGTAGAAGTTTCCTCAGGCTATTACTAATTATCAGGACATAATTTTATCCGTATAGTTGAATAGTCATCATCCAGTCCTGCCGTGTGAAGATCGGCAAAGCTAGCGTCTCGGCCACCTAACTGGGACATCACATGAGACTTCCTAGGATATTTATAATTCCTGTACTGTATAGGAAATGCGTCCCTGGTGCATCTGTCCAAAACTGCCGAAACCCTCTTAGCTGGTCACGTTATGCGAATAGCACCAGACGAACCAACCCGTAAAATCCTTTTGGAAAGCAGTCCACATGGACAGAAGAGGCGGTATAGGAGGCTGGCCTGATAACTATCATAAGTAAGTATCGTTTCGGATATTCTCGCAGATGTGTGCGCGTATACATATCTCTATACCAGCTATTCAGACTGAGCGAAGCCCTCACACCTTGATGTTGGTTTTGACTTGAGTTTTTTTATTGATTAATGATGATGTCTTAATGATTCCTGTGTTGCTAATCGCCGCCTACCGTACTTAAGTTAATCCTTTTTTTATGCGATAAATCCACTCACGCACACGCACATATGTATCTGCGATCCAGCTACACACACACTCGCGCCTGCGAAGATCCTTTCTGTCAGTTGTGTCCGTATTAGTGAAGATGTCTTTCATGGTACCCCATACCACCCGCGGGCGGTTTATTCAAACACTATTGCACTTCCTCCTCTGGTGTGAACGTGAGTTTTCGCGAACGGATGTGCGTGTGTTTTAGTGTACGCATAAATAAAGTTAATGATGCTTAAAGTTGACGGTTGGTATCGCGCGCGGTTGGTACATAGAAACACGTTTAGCACAAAAAAAGGTTTTATCACCGCTCTCGTTCATCACGTCGCACACCCCCCTTTTTCCCCTCCGGATCCACTTCCCTTTGCTTTCCTTCCCCCCCCCCACCCCACAAAGTAGTGTTACCTTCCTTCTGTATTGCTTTTCTTTTTCCCTCTCTCTCTCTCACTCCCTCGCGCACGCTCATTCTGTCCTTCATTCTCTGCGCCAAGATGCTTCTTAGCTAGCATTTTAACTTCTTTTTAACCTGATTTCAAGCATTTGGGATCGTTTACCATTTGCGGTTTTAGAGCTTGTTTAGCCCTTTCTAGTTTTCTTTTTCGATCACCTTGTCACAGAGAGAGAGAGAGAAATAAAAAACTCTCTCTCTCTTTCCGCCCTAGTACTGTCTCTGGACGACATTTTGCTGCTGCAATTTGGGTAGTAATTAAATATATTCGAGAATGGGTTTGTGTGTGTGTGGTTTTATGTTGGTGTAAGTATATATTATATGTATAGCAATAGGGATACAAAAAAATCTAAACTTTTCTTCCTTACCACACGACCTGAGGAGAGGATAACTTGCTCCTCCATTTTCTCTTGTGTGTTGTGAGTGTATGTGTGTTTATTTCTCGATCTTCGACTTCTGCTTCACAAATAAATACAAATGTTATACTTCTTTTCACTCGCAGTGCAACGACTTTCTCCGAAAAAAAAATATGGAGACACACAAATACATAAGCACACGCGCCGGGAAACTCTTCCAGAACGCAAAGCGATCCTTTGTGGAAATTCCTTTGCCGAAGCTCACGCATATGTATGCGTTTCCCTGACCTGTTGCCTTTTTTCGCCAATCAATCATACACGTATAATATACTACTAGGCTAAATGAGTGTATGTGTGTGTATTATTCGCTTCATACCTTCGAGGTTTCCATGTGTGTGTGTATAATTGTCAGTGTATATGCTTCACCATTCTATCGAGTATGTATATAAATATGTGTGTGCGTGTCTCTGTGTGTGTGTGTTGTATGTAGGTTACGATAAGAGAGAGAGATTGAATTGCATTTTCACATACTACACACACACACGCGCGCGCACCCACACACACACATAGATGCCTGAATAAATATCGTAAATAGTTCTGTCAAATAAATTGTTTGCGACCGATGACACAGCTTGTCCTAAAACGGATCCCTGCATCCCATCATCCAAGTCAGCACACACACACACACACATCATACACGCACTTTCTTCGTCGATTAAGGGACAAGAAGAAAACAAAAACCAAAAAGAAAGCAAAAATCGAAAGAAAACGAGACCGAGACGTAGTTTCCGATTTCCCGACGAACGACCGGGGTCTCCCTGATGTCCCTTGTTCTCTATGTGTGTGTGTGTGTGTCTACACTATAACTAACGATCCCCCTCCGTCTTACTGATTCTTGTTCGCTTAGTATTCCCACTGGGTGGCAGTATCGTAACCGGTGTCGACGAGCTTGAACGTACCATTCTTGGTAGCGCCCAGGTAGCGGCCATCGCTCGAACGCAGACAGATGCGCGTTGGTTCGCGCAGCTCGATGAAGAACCCGTCGCACGGTACATCCGAATCGGCCGCAATGCCTTCACCATCCACGCGCCAATACTTGCCATTTTGACCTGCGGATCGGAAAAGACGAAATTAAGAAGAGCGTCCCCTATGGACATCCCAGCAACAACATCCTCCACTTACCCTTGAAATGGACGATACCCTTCTGGGCACGCTCGACCAGGATCGTTTCGTAGATGGCTTTGTTGCATTCGAGCTTGTTGCTGCCCGGTGCACGATACCCAACGAACCCTTGCTCGCACTTCAGCACCAGAATCGGTCGGTTGATCAGATAGAAGTAGAACTTGGTCGTCTCCTCGATCGCTTCGGCGGTGGCGAACAGATGGCCGGACCGCTTCGTTGCCAGCAGCTTACCATTGTTGGCACGGAACGATACCGAACCATCGCCGTGCCATTCGAGCTCGAACAGTGCATCGGCCGACCGGCGGTTACCGGTCGCCTGAATGCCACCGCCGGTCGACAGACACCAGTAACGGTCCTGCGTCGTGCGCAGTGCCCACCGGTGTGCGGACCAGTCGAACTCCAGCTGGAACGTTTCGTTCTCGCCGATCTCGTCCTGGTTGGCGGTAACGTCGACGCCCTGCTTTACCGACACGTACTTGCTGTTCAGTGCGGCAATGAACGATGCCTGCGGCAGCGAGTCCTCGAGCGAGAACAGTTCGTCGCGCGTGACCGTCTGCGAGCGTGACTTCAGCACCGCCTTCGAACCGATCGGCGACAGGTAGAGTCCGTGCCGGTCGCGCAACGCCAGGTGGCCGCTGTGGTATTCGGCCGAGAACAGACAGTCATCGTTGCACTTGTTCTCCAGCTTACCGTTCGAGTTGAGATATCTGGTGAAGGAGGAAAGTAAAAAAAAAAAACAGCGTACATTAGCGACCTCTTCTTGGAAAGCGATTCCAACCAAGGGTTAGGAGGCTTACTTGTTGTTGCACGTATGCAGCGCGTAACGGCCGTCCTCATCGGCACGGAACTCCAGCGTGAACAGCGTGTCCTCACCCCACGGGATGTTCGCATCGACGTGGATTTCGTCCTGCGTGTCGGACAGATGGGCAAATCGCTTACGACCAACCGAGCGCAAGTTCACCTGTACACACACACACAAAAAGAAATAAAGATAGTGATCAAAGTCCTCAAATATGGATTCCGGATTCAAACTCCTCGAAAGTCCTCGAAGGTTTTTTCCGGATTCTTCCTACTTTACCTGTGGCCTAGCAGCCAGATGGACACTCCACAGCTCGCTCTTGCCCGGAGCCTTCGCCGTGCAGGTTAGCTTTTCCGGCGTACCACCGAGGAAGTAGCCGCGCTGCTCGTTCTTCAGCGCCCAGCGGCCCGAATTGTCGTCGGTGATGCTGATCTGGAAGCGGCTGCCCGCATCACGCTCCTCCGACTCGCACAGCACATTGCCGAACGTATCCACCGAGAGGTAGCGTCCCAGGTGAGACTTCAGATAGATGATACCTAGGAGGATGAAACAGACGCCATTAGCAGGTGTCCGATTGGAGGGAAGCAGAGATAAAGGAAGCAAACAAAAAAAAAGAAAGCCTCCTTTGCTCCAACAACTACCACTCTTCATCACCCGACCCAAGCTTCAAGCGCGTGAAGCGCGGCAAGATGATCACACGCAATCTGGTCCAGAGTTCCAGATCATCCAACCAAATCGTGATGGATATACTCTCCGGCGCGCAGACACAAAACGCGTGCCAATAAGAGAAAAAAGAAATGGAAAGAAAATGCCCGCCCGGCGGAGAGGCACGCACCGGTGCACGCGATCTCGTTCGTCCAAAATGGCTGCAAAAAGAAAACGCCCGGTAGTGGTGGCAGCGCGCACACACGATCTAGGACGTATAATACCCCTTCCCGATATAAAAATTCATCCGCAGCACATGGATGGAGTGAAAACGCACTGAAATAAAAATTAACCACCCGCTCGCCAGCGGGCCTCGCATCACCTCCCGGCAATTAGAGAAAATTCATGCACACGCGTGGCACTCAAAGTTAAAGAAACCTCAACCCACCACCACCATTCACCAGCACATAGCCAACGGTTTCTGGAGCCGTTCGTGGAATCGAAATGACAGTAATTTATGGGAAAATCTGAAATCTGGTAGTATCTCCGCCGTGCTCTCCGTGCTGCCTTTGGGCTTTAAGTAGGTGATGGACGACCCACACAAAATCAATCGACCATGAGGAACTACCTGCCACTTGCGGCCTCCTACTATCTCCAGTTGGAGTTATTAATTATGATACAATTACGAAGCTTCCAGATTGCCCAGGTTATGGATCAGAGTAGGTAGACGAGACACCGCCCCCCCTCCGTGTGGGGACCTCTCCGCGGGATATACTTACTATCGCCGGTGGTGGACGGTTCGAGCGTCCAGAGCTGCTTCTTCTTCAGGCTCGCCCCGTTCGCGTTCAGCTTGTAGCCGAACGTTTCGGCCGTCATGTATTTGTACTGGCCATTGATCAGCCCGATCGTCCACCAGCCCTTCTGCTGGTTCTGTAGCAGGATGTCACCGTTTGTATTTATCTCGTACCCGGAACCATTCATGGTGGCGACGGTCGGTTGGAGATACAGGGTGGCTGCCTTCGATGCTCAACAGAGCCGCGTCACACGCAAATAGTCCGTACGGGACCGCTGCTGGGTGTGTGGGAAGGACGACGAGATGCCGCCGAGGGATGGGAAGGTCTTGGCGATTGGTGGTTTATCTGTAAATGGAGTTGAAATAGCGAAATGGGATCATTAGCACAAGGTATTAATCACCGACAAGGGGGGCGCGGGGTGGTTCGGGGAAGTCAAGTAATGATTTCTCTATTAGCGAACATCAAGCATCTTCATTATCTGTGGATGACTTTGTGTACGTGGATTGGCCATTGGTCCCTCCGGTAGAATATTGGAAAACAATGGAACTCTTGTCTATTTCTGATTGCTTTTGGTTCCCTTTTTCGAAACCATCCCACAGCGACTCGGAAGACCGAGACGAATCATTGGTCATGCACTGCACGTCCATCAGAATGTCTTCCAGACATTCACACAGCAATCAATCACACGATAACCCACGAGCTGCACTTCAACCGTCCGCGAGCGATTAACGATTCCGTGATGTTCCACCGCGGATGTCTGTGTGACGGGACGCACGCAGGACATTCTGTGCGACAAATCACCGGAAGTTATTGCCATCGCACGCACGCACTCACACACAACACCCGCACACAACAAACAGCACCGGACAAAAGTTGAAGAAGAGTTCTCCCGTGCTCCGAATAATATTGAGCCACGCGTATTTTGTTGATTGCAGGAAGTTGAGTTGAAGTTGCAATAATCAAGTGTTCCTAAGGTATCGCTGATCTGATATTCACCTCTACTCTGCCACACGGGTACGGAGGTTGTACACCACACACACAACACTACACACAAGGTAACGTGGACGAACGGACTTCAGTCTCGTGCGGACTTCACCTGCAGACTGTGGCCGGTACACACCGTCCGACATGCCCGAGGCTCTCCGGTGCTTTCCGACTCAGTGTCCATCACGAACCCCCCACTCCCTTCCACACACACACCTCTATTTCTCTTTCTCTTGTGCTTCGTGCCTTTCTCGTTGCGCTTCGATTCGCGCGCACTGTGTGTGGTTCAGGGGAAAAGCTTTTTTTACCAACACTGCTCGCTTGCCCCTGACTCATACCTGGGAACCTGGACACGGGTGTGCGGTAAGTTTCGCACACCGAAGGTTTATTCTTAATCACCGCGTGTTTCGGCGAAGGAGAGATTCGATTAGACGCGGGAGAGTGTTGTACATGACTCATGCACACAGCCCATCTTCGCTGTCCCCGCGCTCTTAGCGTACGCTTTCTTTTGTGGTGCAGTTTCTCGCAGGACCTCGGCTCGGCAAGGCCACCCCCCCGATAGATAAGCGGCGAAGCAAATGGAAGAGAGAGCCAACTGAGCTAACATTGGCTTAGGGGGCGCAGAACTGATAAAGATGTCCAGATTCTGAGGCTTTAGTCTAGGACAGCTGATACCGGTTTGTTGACAGGGTACAACACTGACGCGTGCTAGAATCGGAATATTTTCTTGACGGAATTTCAAGAAGATAAACAACGGAAAACCGTTCCCTATCTACGGTAAATAGAGACCCAAAACATGTTAAGTATCAACTTTCATATCTCTGGATGTTATTTTTGAGAATTCTGGACGAGTGCCTAGAATCTCCTGGGTACATTGCTTTGTTGCAGTGAAACCAACACACAGGATGTGTCACGTCCCACCTCCCGAAGCATCGTGTCATCCATCATGAGCGCCCATCGTCCGGATAGTAAGGGTGCAACAACAAAAGGGTGGAATCTTTCCAATGTCGCTTCCGAAGCCCGTTGCCAGAATGTTAATATCATATGAGTCATTCAACACCCACCTCCCCACCTCTTGCCCTCTCTCCAGACAACTTCAACTTCACCCCCAACGGAAAAAAAACAATCGACGAATGCATCCGGTAGGACTTGCCCCGGGGGGTCGGCCGCGTGTGACCCGTTCTAGCCGGGGTGTAGAGTATGCGGGACACCGACACCTCCAGCATGCGGGACTTCAAAAAACAGCAAACGAATGACTCTTGAAAGTAAAACATGCATACGAAATGCGAAGAGCGGATACACACACACACACACACACGAAAAAAAAACCTCCCCGGTCGTGGCAACTCTCAAGGTCAAGAGCAGGGAAGAATGGAATATCGTTTCTTCATTTTTGTTGAGACCTCAGAAGAACAGTGAACAAGAGAGGAAAGAAACGCTTTATCACTCCCCCCCTCTCCCGCCGTGGTGGGTTGGCTAAATTTGAGTTTTCTGCTTTCTTCCTGCCTTCTTCGACCAACCGAACCCCAGGAACTTCCTTCCCATTCGTTGGCCTGCCCTGTGTACAGTCTATACCGGGGGCACACGCTTTTTGTTCCAATTTTCAATAAAACACTGCCGGAACACAAACGAAATGCAAAGAATGCACAAGAGCACTCAGAGCGGATCCGGAGGAAAAAAAAAAGCTAACGGGAAACCTTCCGCACCGACACCCCTACCCTCAAGAAACTCTCTCAGAAAAGAGAGAAGGGAAGAGGGAGGGAAGAGTCTTTGTCTTGGCTGACGCACACACAGTGAAAGCCGGGCGGCGGCGGGCGCGCTCTGGATGGAAAATGGTTGGAAAAGTCGCGATCACAACCCCCCTTCACCCCTTTCCATCCCCCCTCTTAACACGCACATACGCATAAAAGAAACACGCGAATCTCGTTCGCCCAATCATTTCTCCGCATCTGTTTTGTTTTCTTCCATTTTTTTTCTGCCCACCACCCCATTCCCACCCCCCTCCCCCTCGTTTGCTTTATTTTGTTGCGAATCGCTTTTCGCGATCTCGACGCACATGTGTGATCGTCTTCGTGTTGCTTCCCTTTCTTCACAGCTCTCCATTATCATATGTTCGATCTTTGTTGCTCTTTCTCCACTTCCCATCACAGTGCTGATCATTCTTCTTAACGACTTTCTTTTTTTCCCTTTCACCCTTTTCTTCTTTTTTTGTGTTTCTTTTGTTTTACTACACACTTCTTCTACTACTGCTGCTACTACTAACGGAGGTTGCACATTTTTATTTATAATGCTTTTCTCCACACTTTGGTTTCTTTTTCCCTTCTTTTTTCACCCATTTTCCAAACGGGGTAAGCCAAGATCAAGATGCATATGGCGCCGTTAAAAGCAGTGGCGAATATTAACACACATCCACGTTTGATGCATTTGCATCATCACCAGGCCCCGTGGGCGCACATGGAGGGTGAAGCAAAAAAAAAAGGCAACGAAAATTGAATTAAACATTGTGTTGCAAACAAACTCCGATTGGGGTACACAAAATTGAACAAAGAAAAATAAAATGATTTTCGCACATAGTATGTAGAAAGGGCGGCGCGCAATTACAATTCACGCAATTCCTCTGCCTGCGAGATCATAAAGTTTGTATGCGCGTGAGGAGAAAGGGCACATAAAAAGCATAAATAAATTCGGGCCAATGCAATGCTAAAAAAAAACTTCAAACTGAAAAATAACAACAACATTTGCAGCTAATTGACTCCGCACCATTGGTGGCTCTCCTCTACCCTTCACACCTCGGCCGCGAACTAATGAACAGCGAGGCTCATTACGGACGCAGCAACAGCAGATAATAAAACAAGCGAGCCTGTGAAGAGAAGCAACAACACTACGAAAACAACAACAAAAATCTCCAACCCAAAAAAAAAAAACGAGGAGCAATAATGTTCACACTACAGTACACGGCCCCGAGTCTGTTCTCGCCTTAATCACCTCCGCGGGTTCGCCCTCAATCTCTCGGTGGGTCGCTGGTGCAAAATATCTGTCCGATCAATATATTTGCACCGGCAGCACTGAGCATATACATTCATCATAAAATCTGCCTTGAAGAAGGAAAACTACGAACAAAAAAATTGCGGAAGAAAGTAAAAAAAAAATCTGATAGCATACATGCAGGGGCCCCGTGTGCCAATTAATCTTCGACCCTCACACCAAAACTTTACTGCCGATCGGAGAAAGGGGGGGTGTGTGAGGGGGAAGAGTGTAATATAGGAGGAAGGGGCAGTTAGAGAAGAAAAGATTGAAAAGAAGCGAAAAGAAAGGCATTAGTGTATCCTACTACCGTTACACCACCGTGAGCATTATTGGCTCAGGGGTCCAATGGGTTGGTTGGTTTGCTTCCTTTTCATTTTTTCTTTTTGTTTCTTGGATCGGGCATCAAAACTCGCGGAGAATATTTTATTTGCCAATTTTAGTAGAGGAAACTTGCATTGTGCATAGAGCAATATTTTAATGCGCGCCTAAATGTATGCAAAATCATTGTTTTTCTTGCCTAAAATAGCACAAATGGATTCAACGGATTTCTGTTAAAGCGTTATTTGATAATACTTTAAGTCTCAGTACAGACGAACTTCCCTTGTCTGCATTCGAGACTGAGCATCTAGTGGTCTCGAATATATGGAAGAGCAATGAAGGAGCTACTATAATGACGAGCATTACAAGGGTGTTTGAAGATCGTTAGGCTTGTATGTATGAAGGAACTAGGATGGTGTTGCTAGAGCTACGAGCTCCATACGGTGATCTCATTATCTTCAGCGAATGAGACTCGCCAGCTGTTCCCATACAGGACGACCCATACTGTAAAGTATTTTTCAGGTCGTAAGCTGAGATTAGGGTTTTTGACACTTGTATCAGGAACCCGAGACATTGGATTGGCAGAAGACGTTGAACGAGGTGATCGCAGAGCTACACACAGTATGCCTACCATCGTGCAGCGATTTAGAATCATGAGAATTTCATAAGAAATACACCGTACGATCCAGGCCGTAAAGTTTTCTCCAGGCCTGCTGCACATGCACAAAGAAGGGATTGGCAGACCTAAGCTGGAAAGGACTGAAGGCGTCACCAGAAAGGTCAGGATATTGGATTTACAGACGACTAGAACTTCAGTTGTTTTGAAGAAGGCTTTGGTAGGACGGCTTGGTATTGGGGGCGACAACCGCGCTGGTTTTCATATGGCAGGACCGGGGTTCAAATCCCACCCGGACCGTTCGCCCATAGTGAGGGCTGACTAACCAACCACGTGGTATCTTTAAGTCTAGTAAGCCAGAAATGGCAGGCATGACCTAAGAGGTCGTTAGGCTAAAGAAGAAGAGAGAGGCCCAGTTTGAGATTAAGCGAAGGAGTTACGGCACCAGAAAGGTCTGGATATTGAATTGGTGGGAGAGGATCAACAAGGCGATCAAAGAGCTGTTCACCATCATGCAGCGAATCATACTCCTGAGAATGACATGAGATTGAGTCGTTGGTAGGTGTCCACCAGGATGACCTGGATATTTGAATTACCAGACAGCGGCACTAGATCATGAGCATTTTCGATGACTCCTACAGAAGACTCTGCAAGACCACAAAGTCTGAAGCCTTTCATAAAAATAAATCACCCATATTTGTGTTCCAATTTTAACGGAGGTAAGACAAATTAAACCGATGAAAGAAATCCTCACACTAATTTTGGTCCATATCTTCATAAAAGATAGATGTTTCTCGTTTCGCGTCATCAATCATTAGAGCCCGGTTCATTCGTTTTAGTTTTATATCGGCCATTCGGGCGCGCAATGGCCTCTTTCTCAATTCAACCCTTCCTCTCTCTCTCCCCCCCCCCCTCCTTTCTCCCCCAACTCACCCTCGTGATCGCTGGAGGAGAGCAGTGGTTCGCTTTCTTCTTGTCGTACACGTTCGTTTTTCCTTTTTTTTTCGGTGCTGTGTGATTATTTATTTACACTTAATTTTCCACTCTTTGCCGGACCCAATATACACTTGTGTGTGTGTGTGTGTGTGTGTGTTCGGCCGGTACCCGTTGCCTAATTAGATGTAACTGTAACG
The DNA here is from genome assembly GCF_013141755.1 of Anopheles stephensi. Lineage (NCBI taxonomy): Eukaryota > Metazoa > Arthropoda > Insecta > Diptera > Culicidae > Anopheles > Anopheles stephensi. Next base: position 12,987,694 of record NC_050201.1, read on the forward strand.
ACGGAAGAAGTGGACAAGAGAGCGAAAGAATAACCTGTGCGTCTTCCTCGGTCGGTTAGAGGCTGTTAAGAGGGGGGCACGCGTACAGGTAAGAAGAAAACATTTGGAAAATCCCTGCCAATTCGAACCCAGGCAAGAGAGAAAAAAAAACGGGATTTATTTTGCGAAAACGGTACAACACACCACACTCTTAAAATTTTACTCACAAACACAGATACACATCTATATTTGAATGTGCATTTTCCGTTCAGTATAATGGGGAAGCATCGACCGGCCGGTGAAAAAAGTATTCACATCACTTCCGCCATTTTGCTCTAATGGATCATATTCTTAATAAAGGTTTTGTTATGTACAAAAGTTTGCTCTCACTGCATTTTGCTTGCACCTTTCTTTCCTTAACCCTTGAAAGCCCAGAAGAGGGAAGGAGGGGGGAGGGGGCTGGTTGGAGGGAGGGAAAAGGGTCAAATTGGCCAATTTGTGCGAGTAACGGGAGTGGAAAATGGAGTAAGCAACAAAACCAAAACACATCGGAGCCACGCGCGTTCTCGCTCTCTACCTCCATCTCACTCTCTCTCTCTCTTTCGCTCTCGGTCTCTAACGCTTCTTCCATGCTTTTCGGGGCCTCTCCATGAGCGGGGAGAACGATGATTTCGATCGGAATCTGTAAAATTGCAGATTAAGCTTGAGGATGATGATTTGAAGCTGGTTGTTTGTGCTGGTCCATCATTCCCGTACCTCCCCAAAAAAACCGGGCCAAATGTAAGGCACTTAAATCCATTCGGACAACCACCACAACCACAAATTGCACTTCCAAGAAAATGGAGAAAGCGCGCTCTTATAGAGATAGGTTTAGCTTCTTTTTGGTTTGCGTGCCGGTTGCATAGCAAACGAATGAAGAGGTACGATAAATTGCTTACACAGCAAACCATTTTCCATTTGCGGGAGTAATGAAAGAAAGGCTACCATCGCACGGGAAACCTTAAAATAGAATTATTTCATTCATGTAATGCGAGCGAAAAACGCGGCTGTTGCTGAATTATAGCGGAAACATAAATGCAGCCGAGAGCTACATTTGAAACCGGGCACAGATGACTCACCGCTGCTGGAACGGAACTGCAAATATAGCACCGAAAACCGGGGAGAAGACAAAGGACAACACCGAACACATGTCGTCGCCCGTTGCTCAGGAGCTCAAGAGTGCACAACACGCCGTGTGTACATAAGGGGAACGATGCGGCGCGAGCGCGCGACCGTGAAAAACCCAAATCCATCTGCACAACACATGGTGAGAGGTTATTTACGGACGCGCAAGGAAAGCCATATTCCCCCGACAGATACGGAGACGTCGTCAAACGGTGCATCCGACTTTATTGGGCGAGAAAACGGGGCACACAAAATGGGAAAGGCAAGTAATGGATGTGGATTATTTCCACATCCTGCGGATTTTCCCCTTGGGCGAGACATTTATGATATTTAATATTTTCAACCTTCAAATTTTTTGCGCCATAAACATATGGAGAATAAATTTGCAATTTTAATTTCTAAAACAATTTTAGAATTCCTGTACTGGCGTTCCCGGTCTGTAAACTACTTGAAAAGTGAAGTGAATGACTCAGAATGACTCTTCGAATATTCTTGGTTCCATACTAACATTTTCGGTCATAGATTTTAATCTCTTTGGTTTACGTGTCTGACGAGTGTCGTCCACGGCGGTACTTCCATGGCGAATTATTCGAGGCATCCAAGTCTTTCGATCCTACAGAGAGCGCTCGTTAATACTAGATTTTAAAGCTAATTTTCGGGAAGCATGCTTGGCACTAACGTTGTTGCAAGGATGTATCACAACACATAGCTGAGGAAAACGACAAGACCAGGTGTCGAAACTCGTCCAGACAGTCTCCTAGTCCTCAGTATTGACTTTACAGCTAAGTCAATAATGGGAGGCCAAGAGCTCTAGAGGTGGTAGAGCCGACGATGTAGAAGAAGTGAATTCGCCATGAAGTCTATACTGAATCGCGCATTCAGACGAGAGCAGTAAGAAAGTTATGAAAATAGAGCTCTGAACGAGTCACTACCAGGGAAAGAATTTTAGATATACTTGACTGAAGGAATTCAAGAATTTGAACTCTCTTGGCCCCATCATTAAATTTTCAGTCGTAGAAATGGTGTTCTTCTACCGGCAGTACTTCCATTACTCAGTCCAAAATTGTTCAAGGTTTCTCAGATTTTCAATTCTACAGAGTGTTGAATCCTCTCATACAGCATAACATATAGCTGAAGAAAATCGGTACGGTCTGGTATCAAATCACGTCTGTATGCAGGACTGATTATCCATCGACGGGTAAACCAGTCATTTGTAGATCAAGAAATTGTGAGGTTTTAGTGCCGAGACAAAAAACTGCAGCAAACAGCCACCTAGACTTCACAATTAAGAGCCAAAAGCGGTTGTCGAATTTGGAGATGAGCAAAATGATAGACACTCCGGTCTTAGATGAAGAAGAACTTCGAGGTAGGTGCCTCGAATAGCTGGGGAGTCTCGGTCACCGGCCAGGTTGCTAGGATACCCGGCGTTGACATGGCAATCGGGAAGCGACTCTCTTTCTCTCAGCACGATTGCGCAGTAGCAGTTTCGTGTGATTAGCAATAGGGCAAGGATGTTTCTACGCCTTCGTTTACCTACTATCCAGGGTGCGGTCAACCATACCCACCTTCGGATATTACACCCCTCCGAGGGATTATTCCTTTGCACACACATACACACACGCAGGGCGTTGTCCTGTTCCCAAAGGTGTGTGTGTGTGTCGGGGATTTGACCAACTGAAGCAAACGGGCAATGCCCAGCCAAGGGTTTTGGAGAGTAAGATAGAGGAAAGCAATAACAAAACATCTCCAAAAACTTCACACACCCGGAAACGCCGGTCGGTCTAAAAATAAGACCATTTACTGATGGCGGCCCCGAGAGGCTTACCAGCTAGAGAGAGGGTTCAATAGCCGCGCACAGCCAAGCCAATCCTTTGCTGCCGTGAGGCTTTGCTCCCACGCATTTACGGCTGCTCGGTGGATGCATTTCGGGAGCACCCTCTTTCGCGTCGGTGGAGGTGTTGTTGGTTTTCTTGTTATTTATAAGCTCCACAGCTCACATCTCTAGATCTCGCTCTAGCGATGAGATGCGGTTTGCTCGGGGGTATAGGTCGATCGATTAATCGTTTCCATCGTTGCCTCAGTTGCTTCTCAGGGTCGTTTACCTTGTTTGCTTTGTTCCCGTTTCTTCCTCTCTCTCTCTCACTCTCTCTCGCTCTCTCACTATCACAACAATAACATCTACTTAGGCGAGTAACAAAGCACTGACAAGATCCTTTTTACCTGTCACTGGTAAACTGTCAATGAGATTAGTATTAGTAAACGTCAAACATTTGATTTACATTTGGTGGCTGGTAGGTTCGTGTGGTTCGGGAGTGTCTCTGAAGTCCAGCATCCAGAAATGGGTCGAGAACACCAGGCACACAACCAGAGCACAAGTACCGTTTTTTTTTTTTGCTGGATAGAGTGACGTTAGAGAGAAGGCCCCCAATAGTGGCAGATGACGGATCTCGCACCCGTGATTCACATTCGGAGTGTGTTGGAAGCGGTGCGAGCGATGGAAAAGAGGCAAAAGAAGAAATAGAGAAAAAAAGACCACGCGCAAACGCACTTATATACGCCCGGCCCCTGGCAGAAGGAATAACTGTACCGGAGAAGAGCGCAATTGCTTGAGGCTGTGTTTGTGTTACGCTTCTGCGATTACGCTTCACTGGTCCGTTCTTCCGTTCGAGTCAGCCAGCAGCACAACACACAGCAGCCTTTCTGTCGCTCCCTCGCACTTCCTCGTGCAGTGTGGCACTAGTCCGGATCCGCAGAGATGCCCGGGTACGTATACCCTCGCGCGCCCTCGACTCTTCCGCATCGACCATGACCATGTGGGCAAGGAGAGTTTGCGTCTGGCAGCGCGTTTCTCTCGAAAGTCCATTGTTATGCGTCCTACCGAAACACGTTGATTGTTATCGCACGCACGGACTCGATGGCGGTGCAGAACGCAGCTCTCGAGCCAAGCATCTAAACGTGCCCGGCGACGACTCCCGGAGACTCCGATAGTTGGAGACACAATGGAGTGTGCCCTCACATTCCCCATACGCGTACTAACGAGATGAGAGATCAAGAGAGATTAAAAATGCAACAGCACACCTCACGAAACCCCTTTCTTAGCTAATGGGAGGAATCCTGTGGTAGAAGATATTTGCTAGAGACAATGGAAGCAGCATGAAAACAAGGCCGGTGATGAGCAGAGATGTAACACCCCGTGAAGCAGGGCTTTCTCCTCCCTCTGTTGTTGGGGGGAAGGGGGGAGGGGAGGGGTATGTGATCGTACCAAAGTGGTAGACGCATCCGCCGTCTGGGTGCATTGGTGCATGGGTGGTGTTGCGTGTGTGTCTTTAATAATCACCCCAGCTAGTGGCGGAGTCAGAGAAGGGTACAAGAAGAAGGGTGGAGGATGAAATTGGTCTGCTTCCCAGCGAGGAGGTAGTTAAGCAGCCTCGTAGCTACTTAATCAGAAATCACCTAATATCCCCGACACGATGAGAGCGAAAGCAAGATGGCGGAACGTGGCGGACGTAGGGCGGAGAGGGAGGGAAAGAAAATTGAAAGAAAAACATGAATAAAGCACCCATCCATTTCCCCCCCCCCCCCTTGCTCGCGCACGGCGGGTGAAAATCTCATCCAAAAGCAGACTACTGGTACTCGCCTCCAGACAAGTCCACCGAACACCTCAACTTTAAAAATCCATCATCTTGCTATCCATCATCATATCAGCGCTAGGGAACGAGGTAACTTTCCAATCACAAAACAAACCCCCGAGCTCCGGTTTTCGGTTGCATGCAGAGGGAAGGGAAGAGCAAGTGGAGAGACAACAGGTGAGATCTACTCTTAGCTGGGAAGCGATGCAATCTATTGGGAGAAGTTGGGCTAGAGCTTCACCCTAAGTGAGGTTAGATTACACAACAACCATCAGATAATTGCGGCAAACTGGAGACCGCAGGAGGTTAGGATCAATCGCGTGCCATCCTTCAAGCCGTGTCTTGTGTCACACTGGGAGTTTCCGCGGAGGTCTCATCACTGTACTTCCCCCTGGAGATCTCTGGAATTCGTACGTTTCTTATCCTCCATCACGAGCTGTGACAGGTAGGGGGATCGCATGTCACACGTTACCTTGACAACTGCGGTGCATCAAAAAACAATCCTAACCTCTCCGACACTTGCTGTGGAGATTGCAATAATTCTTTCGCCGACGTTTGTGTGGTGTGACAGAGATGTACCGGTTGTGAATATATGGTGAATACTGGCCGAGAGTAAAACGGTACAAGGGTAATCTTTACGGCATGCCCTCCACTATTGCACCCTGTATGCTCCCCTCTAACTCTGAAACCGATTCCAGCCAACTTTTCAAAAGCTGGCGGATCAATCGACCTAAACCGGATATATGCCTCGAGTGAGTCCGCTGCTCCGGATTGGAAAATACATATTAATTTACGGCAAATGAACAACACAACACAACCAGAGCAGATATAGGGGGTTGGAGGGGGGGGGGGAGGGATGATGCAGGTGATTGGGGAAGGAAGGAGGAGGGCAATGTTTATGGCATCCTAGCGCAAACAAAACCACAAACCGGCACCGGGGTGATATTCTCTCCACTTGCACTCGTAATGGCGGATGTTACCAATAGCCCGAGAGGCCAAGCAAAACCTTGATAGCGGGCGAAGGAAAGTCGTTATTAACAATTCCACCGAAAAACAAAAAACACACACACATACACACACGAATGTCTTGGTCGGTTCAATAAATCCAGAAAGAAGAAAAAGGTAAAAACATTGCACGATTGCATGGAAAGAAAACCGGAACAACCGGAGTTCAGAAAAGCCAAACGCACAAGAAAACAAGAAAACTAGACATCGTATACCGAAAATATATATTGACAGCGGGGGAAAAAAACCCCTCCAGAAAGAAAAAAAACATATCCTCTCAAAGTCGAAGACATCGGGCACACTTTGTCAAATAAGCAATGGATTAAGCCGTAAAAAAAAACAACAACCCAAAAGGGAACGGTTTTTTGGAAAGTCTTGAATGTCTGGGAGGCACCCCCTGCCGAGAGGTCTCCCCAACTGTCATCCAGTTAATGGTCCGTGCAGAGACAACGGGGCTCCGTGGCGCCGCTCTCTTCGCATGGCCGTACAATATTGGTGCAATTGAAGAGTGGTGCGTTCTTGTGCTATGTTTTCTTCATTGCGCTCCACCAAAAACCCGAACTTGGGATAATCGCTTTTGAAGCGTTTCCTGTCGAAATTTCTGTGTACTTCGAGCAGGTGCGGGGAGCTCTAGAAATTTGAAACGCATTTTCAAAATTATTACTACGCTTCAAACAGCATGGCGAAAAAAGAAACGAAGCTCCCGAAAGTCCCGCGCGAGGAACGATTCCCGCAAAACCTCCTCACAGACAGAACCACCGACAAAGGTAATGCGGGCCTCCATCATCACCATCGCATTCTCTTTGGTCGATTGCACACCGAAAATAGAGAGAGAAAGAAAAAACCGTACCTTCTCCCAATCGGCCCGAAAGTGTGCAGACCGCAGCAAGTGCCTAACGAGTTGGGGTTCACATGCCTTGCTTTTTGGGGCCGTATAATTGGGCAGCGGCCAAAGGAAGAGGAGTAGGCACCACACCGATGATGATGATCAGCGGGTAGTGGCTTCTTAGTGGTGTTCTGCTCGCAGCAAACACTTTCCGATGTACCGGTGCAAGATTGAAAGACCAGGCATACACCCGTGCATAATTATCCTGTTTTTGCCAGGTGGCTAGCAAAAGAGGTAACAACTCCTGCAGCAACTCCGACCGGGAAGGTTCCATTAGGGTTCCTACCTTCAATGGCTAGCAACGGCTCTCTTCCAGAGAAGATGTGTTGGTAGATTACACAGACTAGACCCTTCTATAGGAAGAGATGTTTAGTTGCGGTGTACATCAAAACCAAAACTATCTGTTAGGATCTAGTACAATCTGACATATCGGACCTTCCATAGCTGTCACTATGAGGTGCTTGGTACGTCTTCTTTCAGTCACAACATACTCTCTGGGATATAGCAAAAGAAATCGGATCTCTACACGAAATCAATAAACATATCGATAAAATCTTAATACACCTGTCAATAACTAATAGCTGATTGGTTGCTGTCAGATGTGGGAAGAATCCATTAGCTGAGGCGGAACTGTTTCACAACTCCGAGATCAACCAATCTTCTTGCAGGGAGTTGGGAGGCCAAAATTATAGGAAGGAAATGGACATCAATCAACTTGCAACTGATACACACGCGACATTCTCTCCCTCCCAGCCAGCTGAAGTCGAGCTGTCAACTCAGAAACTCTGGATGTCTGATAGGTCGCCGGATGTGCGCAGTGATGCGCGGAATCAATGTGCGCTAATGGTTCGTGTAAATGTTTCCTTTTTCCTCAGCTCAGTTCCGGACATTACACCAACGGACGACGACGGAGGCTCCCTTCCGAGTCTTTTGACGTATCGTCTTTCTTTGCCAATATTTTCTTATCCTTCTGTTTTTGTTTTCTCTCTTCTTCTCTACACCTCTGTGTGTCTATAGACGTGTTTCCATCGCCCATATTGCTAACCAAAAAATCCAATTCGATGCAAATAATGCTGCACCACAATTGGCAGAAAATCTTCTCTTCCCGGGGGCAAAGCCTTATTACCCTCCTTTCTCTCTCTCTCCGGTGGGTCTTCTCCGATTGCTTCCTCCTTTCCCACTTAATGAGCAGCAGCCACACAAACAGCCGCGCTTTGCGGAACATAGAAAAACATGTTTCGCTTATCGCGCGCGGCTTTGTGGCGCGCATTTGTTTGCTGCTTCATTTTCTTTCTTCTGCTGCCTTCTGCGCGCGCGGCCAACTTTCTGCTCTCGTTTTGCACACCCCAACACATCCAGCGGCGCTTGTTGGGCTGAGCAGCGCTGGAATTGGAATGGGATGCGGATCCAAGACAGTAAAAGAGAAATGGAAACCAGCGACGAACGAGAAGAAACAACAACAAACACATGCACAAACACGAGGTAGTGAAGCAAGTTTTCAATACACTTTTCGGTGTCTGCTTTTTCTATTGCACACACCGAAAAAAAAACAGGATATGTGTCGGAGAAATCCCCGCAGACGGCATCGTGAATCCCCTCTCTCTGGGGACACGCAAATTCAAAACGTGCCACGTGTTTCTTGCGAGCACGTGGTGTTAATTAAGAAATTGGATTTAACATCAATGGGCTGACTGGGATACGTTTGAGCCCTCAAAAAACTTCACCGATAGTTGGGATATTGGAGAACCAGATCCGAGAGAGGTTCGAGACTCGAACACTAGACTAGAGCAAAAACTTGAAGAACGGCCCGACGGTCCTGACAAGCAGTCAGGAATGTTTCCTACCAGTTTTAGCCCAAAAAAGGAGCGACGTGGCCGAGAGAATGCGATAACGGATATGGCCGGCTGCAGTGTGCAGAAGAAGCATAGGAGCAACCGATGTTCATGGTTTTACACACGAGAAAGAATAATTAGCGAAACGTATCCGACACGAAGACGGCAAACCTCCGATGTTCCACGCCAGCTGGACGGTAAGCGCTAGTCCGAAACCGCGGGTTTCCGAGATGTACACTCCTAGTCAAAGGTTCAGCTATTTGCGGACATCTCTTATCTTGCAATTTATCGACCATCTAGTTAGAGATCAAGAGATCAAGCTACATAGATAGAATTGGACAATTTAGAAACTATTTCAAAGCAACAGCTTCAGGAATGGCAGGACATGGAATATTTCGGTCAAGAATCGAGTCCAGCTCTATCTGAAACTTCATCATGAGCAGAGTCCAGAAATCACACAAACTCGGCGAAAGATGAATTAACTCTGGAGAGTAACCAGGCTGAGAACCTGCAACCAAAAACAGGTGCAATGACAGCAGTAACGTCATCCCATCTTCTTCCCCTTTCGTAATCCCATCTCACACGGTCATAATTCAACTCATTTCCATCCAGAAGATGCGATGAATGTTTTGCGCTCACTCTAGAACCAATGCAGGAGAGTGCTCCGATCGCGTCCGATCGATCGTTGATTGAATCTCACGTTCGTCGAGAATCTCGTTCACTCTCGCACGGCAACAAAGCGAATGGGAGACGCATCGGCCGCATTGACTCTTTGCGTTTGCTCAAAAAATGCATACACCGATACACTCGCTCACAGCTCAGCCTTTCCGAGCCTAGAACGCTAATGTTGATGCTTGCTCGCTGCCCGGTAATGAACGATCCACCTACGAGCTGCGTGTGTGTTCGCCAAGCGCATTTCTACCCTTTGCATTATTAATAAAATACAACCAAAATTTACAAACGCAATGCCGATGATTGGTCCTACGCCTCAAAATGAAGTCGTTTCTCTTCCCTATTTTCTTCCACGAGTGTGGATTTTGTTGGTCTTCAATTTCCTACCGGGAGCGACTAGAGGAGGGTTTCCTTTACGCTCTGTGTTACGCTTTGTGTGCCGAATGGGGGGTTATCCACGGATGCGCAGACGTCGGCGACGGGTGAAAAAAAGGTTCGTTGCACGCGTTTACCTTTGCGCAGTCACGGTGTGCCATACCCACACTTCCACTTCCTTTTTGTTTTGCCCCTCTCTGTTCCCCACCCGGGTAGCTCCTCCCCGGGTTCTGGATTCGCTAGTCTGGCTGTGAGTGTTCTTCTTAGCCACCGATTCCCTCTTTGTTCGGTGTTAATCAAATAACAATCTAGCCACCGGGACCTCACCCCAAGGAAGAAGGTTGCCCTTGGAACGCAGAAGCACTATTCAAAAAAAAAACCAGCCGTCTCCGGACACAGTCAAAGACCTTTCCACGTATTCCTTTCTTTGGAACGTGCATAGGTTTTGTGACTAGTTCTCCCTTACGCGAAATGCCTCGATTCGGAGGATGGAGAGGTTAAACTGAGATGTAATAAAGAAAAAAACGGATAACACGGTTGTTGTTATGGCGATTATAGAGATTTACAGGATATCCTCTTCATCACCCCTATTAAAAAAAGGCTTGTATTATTATTCCTTTTCTTCGGGTCGATATCTAACGGAAAATCTGGGAATTGATAGATATCTCTACAGGATAAAGAAGACTAATCTCCTTGTTCGTTCGAGAATTTAGGATGCAGGTGGAAAGAACTTCGTCTTGTAGCACCCTTTTGAGGCAAACATGTAAAAGATTTTTGATCTTTTTCCTCACAAGCAAATGCTCCTGCTCGTGTGGAAGGGATGTTAGCAATCCCACCAGGATGACCAACACACATACAAACGCACTGACACCCTCTGCAGTCTGCATATGAGCGGTTTTACACTAACACAACCAAACCCAAAATCATACACACTTACTTTGGGTGGATTTTCCTGAAAACACACATGCGCACACAGTCCCTGAAGCCATTCCCCCGGTAGGGAAGCTGATGCAGAGACGAAGCAACAAAAAAAAAAGGACTCGCACTGACATGACACACCGGCCGGTATGGCCTTATTTGTTGGACGCAACATTTTGTTTTCCCGGCGTCCGGAAGTAAATGTCAATATAAGTACCAAAGTTTGGCAATATAAAGGTATATGAGGCCTACCGTTTTAAGGATGCGCTGCTCTGCGGATGCTGGAGTGTTGTGTTCGGCTGGATGCTATAGTTGTGTTGGTGGACGTAGTAGTAGTAGTAGTAACCGGTATAGGTCGAGGTAGTACAGTTAGTTGCTAGAAGTCTGACTGGCGGCAGTGACGATCCTTTACCGAATGGTTGAGATTACAACGCTTTTCTCACACAAAACTTTTCGTAACGCACACTCGGTTGTTTTCTTTCTGGTTTTCGCTTCCTCCTACTTGCTGATGCTTTAGCGAAGGTACGGGGATCGGACTGTGTGACACGATCTCTTTGGTTTTTTGCTTATTTTTTTTAAAAAAAAGGACACAACGCGGATTTTGACGCGGGCGCACAACAGTATTGACGGTGTTTGATTGAATTTAGGGGGGCACCACCAACACGGGACGACACACCACTACGAAACCGGTAAAAAAGCGTGAGAGGAACAAAGAGGGGGTAGAAACGCGCGGTACCACGGTCTGGAACACTGGGAGGACTCCGAGACTGGAGAGTTTCTTCACCTCGTTTGCGGGCGGCTCTGGCTGCTGGATATTCACGATCCGCAGATTTTTGAGAGCTTGGTTTGATTGATACCCGGGACAGGAAGGGTCCTCTTCTATGCCGTCGCAAGGACCTGTGCGTTTGCTGGCGCTGTACGACAAAAAGAGGCAAGTTGCGACTACCACACGAATATACGCTGAAGCTGACCGGAGTAGCGTTCGACTTGGCTGACGGAGCACAAATGAAGTTGGTCGGCGAGCCGCTTACACAGTTATTAGTAACGGAGCGCATCGACCGACACGCACAACACCACCACCACCATCATACCATCACACACCAACAACACCGTAAACACCACCCGCAACAAGCGCGTTAGAGAAAGAGAGAGGGAGAGATAACTAAGGCACCTTCCGATTATCGGAAAGAGCGAGAAGAGAGAGTGAGAGCGAGAGAGCGTGTGTGAAGGCAAAACACTCTCACAAACTTAACCTAACCGGCATTCAGACGATGCATCATCAACCGCTTGGGTGCAAGGAAGAAGCCCTGTGACGATGGATCACTGCGGAATCGGGAATCGTTTCAGTTGATTTTCTGTTATTTTTCGGTAAATCGGTTTGAAGAAAGGGCAGAAAGAAAGAGAGAAAGAGAGAGAGAAAAGCTATCGGTAGAAGAAAGAAAGGGTGAGAAGCTTTTCTGCAAAAGCTCCGACAGAAAGCGGGAGAGTGTGCTCTCATACGATGAGAATGATTCATTCGGGCAGGGTTCTCCTGTTCCATTACAAGCACTGCATTATTCTAAATTTTTTATTTAATTTTTTTTTTGCTTTTAGAAAATCGACAATTCAATGCTCCCTTAAAGTGAAAATTCTTCAAACAATTTTTTTGGATCTGATATTTGTTAAATAAATTATCCGTAAATAAATGCTTCAAAATCCCCTGTTGTAACACGCCATAGCATAGGCATCCACTCGAGCGCACTACACCCCGGGTGGCGAAGTTCGCCATTCATTGCACCGTGAAAATAGAGCTTACTCCCCCCTTTTTCGGATAAGGTCGATGAGCTTCGAAGGTGTGATAAAACATTACTATCAACCACCGGAAGACGGAAGTTGCTGGACGAGAACTCGATCGAGAATCGATACAAGGATTTCGCCACATTTGGCTCGCACGAAGGGCGCCAGTCACAAAGAAAACAAAACAACAGGCCGTTCATTGTGAGAGGAGCTTAGAGAGATTGTTTTATTGGTGGAAAATCGAGGGCTTAGCCGCGTGTCGAATGAAGCGATTCCACCAGCTTAAAATGCATCATGCATCATACTTTCCTCTCGGTGGGTGGAGAAAAAAAAGGATCGAGGAAAGGCACGGTGAAGAGAGAGAGAGAGAGAGAAAAAAGGGTTACCCGTATTGGAAGGTTGGAAAGCTCATGAAATTTTATGGCACCCGTGCGCCTCCGTTCAAACATAGCGCTAACTCCAATCCGTATGGGCACACACGTGAAAATTCGTGGAAAAAAGAGTATCGCGTTACTGGTGGCACACCTGCGGCACAGGTGATAAATCATTAGGCCCGAGCTTTTTCTTTGGACGCCAGTTTACCAACTCATTTGGCTCAGACAGTGTACCCGGCGTTGAGTATTGATCCGAACCGAAACGTCACACAATGCCGTGGTTCGGAGGAACCAAAACTCGCTTTCACGCCGGATTCACAAAAAAACGGGAAGGGTGAGGAGGGAAGATGAAACAGAAGCGCGTCAAAATCGCGATCTCGTCCGGCACGCCAAACCTGCCGACCGGCTCGTGAGGGTGATAAAACCTACTCGCCCGTTTAGCCGGCCCAGGCGACGGTAAAGCATCGGGCTAGAGATTGGCTTTGTGTCGGTTTTGTGGCCACACATTCCAAGGGGCATTGTTTTCCGGAGCGCAACGAAACGCCTTGATAAATCATCCTGCCGTTGCACCTGTTTGTGTGTGTGTGTGCGGGAGAAACGGGGTACGGTGGCAATGCTTTCGAACGGCCAACATCCGGCCGATCGGGAAGCGAAGCGAAGTAACCATCAATCGTTATTAAAATATACAACCAAACACAGGTGCAATATGAATAGCCGAGCGAGTTCGTGCAATGATGGCCACTTCGGAAAGCGGAAGTTCACACATCCATCCATTTGATTTTTTTTTTTTTTTGTTGTGTGTGCAATTTTTCCCTAAGATGCCTTTAATAACCCATCAGGTACCGTTAAAAAATCTGCTTCTTCCCGTGCTGCAAAATGCACCACACACCATTAGCATCTAACAAAACGGACGGCCATGTTTGCTTTCCCTATCTATGCATTGTTTTGATTGTTTGACAGGCACCTCAAAAACCCACCCCGTTTGCGCCACATTTGCGGCGAGTTGCTAATTTTGTATCGTTTCTTTTTTATTACCACGATTGCTTTACCACTACGCGCTCGCGAGTGTCGATTTGATTTAGGCTTCAAACAGGCTGCGTGATTATATATGTTAGTTTCTTTTATGTCTTTTACTGCACTTGACTGATACTTTTGATGTGTTTTCGGTTAATTATTATGCTTTTTCTTTACGTTTTCTAATCTTTCTAGCGATCCCCAGAGCCATCGTAATGACGCTATCTTTCACCTAATTTACCCTTCATTTATTACCAGCGATGGATTGTCCAGTCAGGTTTGTTTTTTTTTTTTTTGTTCGCACTAATATGTATTAGTGTGTATATTCTTGCTTCGTCTTCATACGTCTCAGATGACAGTTAAAACGCTTAATCTTCTAAACATTCTACCTTTTATGTTGCGGGAGAGTGATTAATTAGAAATGCAATTGAAACCCCTTTATCAGTCACTCAGTTTCGCTCACATTAGAATGATAAAGGCTAAGTACATCAATCATTCCAGCACACAGTGGGCAAATGACAGGATAAAACTACGGGTTTGTTTTCAACAAACTTATGAAATGTTATAATATTAATAAGTTATGTGTAATATTAATGATTTTTTATAGTTTCCATGATGAAACTCAGATTTTTCTTTTAAGATTGACGTACAAATTTGAAAAGATAGATAAAACTAATATCTTCTTCTTCTTTGGCCAAACGACTGCTTAGGTCATGCCTGCCATTTCTGGCTTTTTTTCCTTGGCACTACAACCTCGAGAGGTCTCGGCCTGCCATTTCTAGCTGACGGTCCGGATGGGATTTGAATCCCGGTCTTGTCGTATGAGCAAGTTAATTATATTTAAATCACACATCTGTTTATAAAGCCCTCACTAGTGAGGATTGACTATCCGACTACTTGATTATCGACGAATATAGTTAGCCATTAATTGGCAGGCTAAACCTAGCAAGTCATTAGGCCAAGAAGAAGAAGAATACTCAAATCTAGTTTTAAAGGTCCTTGGAGTGTGTTGGTTCAATTCAATGGCAATATGTCTCTACCTTGGGTATCTCATACAATTGCAATGTATTGTATCAATTTTATTATTAAAGTTGGTATTTTTTAACCAACCATATCGTTTTACATGAGTTAAATTTTGTTTTCTAAAATGCCTTTTAACATCAACATTGGTGAAAAAAATCAGAAGTTTCAGAGATCCGCTGTAGGAAACAATGAACTGATTTTTCATTAATCTTTAACACCTTATAAATTTTAAACACAAAAAAATTAAACCTTGTTCTTCTCTAAGTTTAAATCTCCAGTATTCAAAGCTAAGTTTGGTTTCGCCCTGTCTCAACTTTTATTTTATTTTTCGGATTTTATTCCACTATATGCCCAGTGTGCAGTAATATCGGAGATGTGTTCTGAAGGATTATTGTAAGCACCTGTTCAGAAACGTAGTCTAATGACCATTTAATTGCATTTGAGTCTTCAAAAACGTAGAAAAAAGGCACGATATATTGACGCCGGTACAGGGAATCACCAATCCAGCATGCATGTACTTCAAGACGATGAAAAATTACCGTGTAATAAGCGCTAGGTTAAAGCCGTAAAGATAGCAAGAGACGTATAAATTTCTGTCGTGGGGTTTTTGCTCGCTACGTCATTTATGTGAGGTGTAAGATATACTTTGACAAATGTTTGATGAACTGCTTACGAGCTCACTTCACGGGCAGCACAAAGGAAAAGGGTTCCCGCGTCCAATTTCACATCTTCATAGACTCATATGTACTGCCCAAGACTTGGACCGCACGTACCAGGCATCGTAATCCAACACGCTCGAACGGAAGCCGTTCCGAATCAATTTTGAAACCACCACGGCACTTCCTCGTACGCCACATTGCCCGAGAGCTTACCATGCGTAGGTGTCAAGCTGTCAAGTCTCGCCGGCACCGAGGTCACTTACATAAATCGCCCTCGTTAGACTGCATGTGTCACCGCATTCGGTTTTTTGCTCGCCGGTTCGCGTTCTTTCTCGATTTTCTTTACCCCATGTCCGGAAACGGGGTCCGGCTCCGTCAGAGTCCTCAGCTTGGCTAACCGACCCAGGCCCAGGCCAGGCCGACGTGCACGCTTCTCGCATCAATTAGCAATTTCCTCGGCAGTAACTGACACTTTCCAGCACAAACGATCCCGTGCTTCCCGAGCAGGAATAACTGCCGCCGCCATGGCCTTCATTTTTGACAGTGCGACACACGATGATCGCCTTGCTTGTTTTTGCTTTTATCGCGTCTTCTACACATGTGCATGGCGGTGTGCCACCGGATTGGTATAATTTGCATCTCGCAAAGACGTCTCGGCGAAGATTCGATTCGGTGGAGCGCGTTAAGCCGTGCGAAGAGGTGCGAAGTGAAGGTATGATGTGTCACCCGTCCGTACTGTGGTACTGTCTGTGGTCCAGAAAGGGTAGGGGGCGTTGAAAAATTGTGCCCATAATTATGTTTATATGTATTATTCCTCCTCGCCCGCACTGTGTGATTCTAACCTTCAAGCGTTCTCGAACCTCGTTGTTCTCGATCATACTCATACAGGGAGGTTCTACTAATGGTGAGCTCTACGATCGTCCATTTTGGAATTCTACATATGGTCCAGAATATATCTACTCCAAGTGACTTCCAAAATGAGTGGCCTGACTTTTGAGCTAATCCTGAAGAGCGCTTAACCTAACTCAAAAACCTAGTATATCTGAAGTTCACCATAAACATTGAAGCCAAGTAGAAGATCCCCTCGTCCGGACACCGCTCGCAAGCGAGGAGCGAGAACAGGCGCGAGAGTTCCGAATCAT
This sequence comes from Anopheles stephensi, assembly GCF_013141755.1. Classification (NCBI taxonomy): domain Eukaryota; kingdom Metazoa; phylum Arthropoda; class Insecta; order Diptera; family Culicidae; genus Anopheles; species Anopheles stephensi. Next base: position 13,004,142 of record NC_050201.1, read on the forward strand.
ACACAACTAGACTCACCACCACGGTACACTCTAGACCGGCCCCGATTAGTTATCCCATCAACATCCCACCCGATAGCCCCTAACAGGCGCTATAAAGCGGCGTTAGATTACGGTGAGCAGATTTAGTACGCGTCGTCACGCTTCACCGGACACCTTGCACCTGTTGGTGTTGACGGTAGCCTCCAGTCCGATCTTGGCAAGGATCATTAGAATATCCCGGACTTTAACGTTGGTGCAAGTTACAATTAGTTCCCACAAGTTACAACTTTCGCATGCGTAATCGCATTGCGTTGGTCCTGTCGAAGCAAACAGAATGTACTACATGCTACTGGTCGGCTACATACTCTCTGCCGTCGCTTGGATAGCCCGTACCGAAGGAGAACCTGCCGAATCGTTCGACACGCTATCCTCACCGGCACCGGGCAGTAGTTTCCAGTGTCAGCGTCCGGGACGCTTTTCCAATCCGGATGATGCAAGCTGTCGGACGTACCTAACCTGCATACCGGACACGGATCCCGACCATGGTCCGTTCACGTTGCGGCAGGACGAATGCGGTGTGAACGCACTGTTCAGTGGACGGTATCAGCGATGCATCACCGGTACCGATTGTGCCACACTCGAGGACTTTTACGCGATCGAGTACGAGTGTTACGAGTGCGGGAAGTTTGTGCTACCGAGCTCTACCGACTGTCGACAGTTTGTGAACTGTCTGAAGACGAAGGACCCGGGTGTGTTTGTGCCGATCCGTCAAAGTTGTCCCGCGGGTAAACTGTTCTCCGGCGAGGCGCATGCTTGCGTGCCAGAGGAGGACTACGAGTGCGGGGCGGATAAACCAACAACGACGCCCAAGCTCGGCGTGTCGAACGTGTCGCCATCGGCACAGGTAGCAGATGCTACGTTCAGCGGTGGTCATCTGTCAGACTTTGTGTGCCTTAGTCCGGGAAGGTTTCCGGATGAGTCGGTACCGCACTGTCGGGGATATCGTTGGTGTACGAGCGAGCATACTGACGATCAACCTCAAAGTGGCCGTCTTGTGTCACGCAACTTCCTGTGCGAATCGGACCAAGTGTTTTCGGAGATTGAGAAACGTTGCGTACCGACGGGAAGTTACCAATGTCCGGATGATGATGTCAGTGCGGATCGGTTCCGGTGTGTGGCGGTTGGCCGATTCCCTGATCGTAGTGCAACGGGGTGTGACCGTTACTTCCACTGCCAGCAGACGGCTACCGGTACGCTCAAGGCAACGCTAGCCCAATGTCCGACCGGAACAGTGTTTTCCTGGCTGACGACGCGTTGTGTTCCGAGTGCGGAGTATGTGTGTCCTGTTGCGGCTATCGGGGTGGATCTAGCTATTCCGAGCGAAACTGTTGCGGTGGTACTACCGGCGCTGAAGCAACCAGATCCGAAGGGTGATACAGAGTTGGCAAACAATCGTACCCGTTCATCTCAGCGTAACCGTTGCTCTAGCTCGGGCCGGTTTGCAAACGATGCAGATGTACACTGTCGGACGTACTTCATCTGTACGCGTGATGCAAGAGGAGCTTGGGCGAGAGTACTGGTACGGTGTCCTGCTGGTACCTTATTTTCTCGCACGGCTTCACGGTGTGTGGGAAGCGAGACCTTACCGCAATCGTTTTGTACAGTGACTGTACCTTCAACGGTTCCACCGGTTCTGATCGATCTGGACGCTGACTCTCGGGATCGTTCTGACGCGGACAGTGAGGAAGAGCTGGAGTGTAGTGAACCTGAAAGATCGTTACCGAACCCGACAGATCGTACCTGCCGTACGTACTTCGGCTGTCGGTGGGATGAAGGAACGGAACAAACTACCGGACGCTTTCGGTTACACCTGCTAAAGTGTCCTCGGGGAATGGTGTTCTCTACTGTCGCAGCACGGTGTCTACTAGCTGGCTCTCGAGCATCTGAACCAGAGCATGAGGATACGTCCGATGAGGGATCATCCACAGATTACTCGCCATTTTGCAGTGAACCTGGTGAAGATGGGTCAGGAGACTCTGTCGATCATTCGGAGCAGCTCTGGCTGTCAACGTCAACCGTACCGGCAATCACTCGGGTGGAGTTATTCACAAAGGAGCAATCAACAACAACAACAACAACAACCATCACTACCAGCACCGACAAACTCACCTCACCAACCGTACCAGACATTACGGAACGGATAGCACCGCAGGATGGAGGTAGTTTCAGCTATTCCGGACCCGTCCCGGAGTATCCGTGTACGGCAACGGGCCGGTTCGCCGACATTAACTCGGTCGACTGCCGGTCGTACTTCCTGTGCAAGTTCCAGCAACCTTCCGGTTCGTTCGTGTCCGTGCATCTTACCTGCCCGGACGGGATGGTGTTTTCGCGCAATGTCAACAAGTGCATCGTGTCCAACCGGCACGTCTGCTAGCGTGCCAGAGAGGACGTGTGTGTGTGGGGGGGGGGGGGCTTGATTCCGCATGCTCAACCGTGTTTCGTGATGATTGGAATAAATTGTCTCGCAACCCTAACCTCGCGTCCTTATTTAGTTGGCGCTGGAATTGATGGAAGATGACTTCCTCGTGTGGGAGTACGAGTTGGAGGATTGGGAAAGGGAGGGCAGTGGGGGGCAATTGTATCACGTGGCTGTAGTTTAATGCGCAATCAGTTGGATGAGATAACTCTGATAGGGGAGAACGTTTTAGGGGTTCCGGCTATTCCTGGAGTGATGTTTGATACGTCAAAACAGGGGACCCATCTTCAGAACTTGTAGTCATCAAGAACACAGCCACACCATATGGCTTCTCCGCTCGAAGTGCGCATCGAACGGTAAGTCACGACGGCCATGTTTTTTTGCTATCTCCATGATGCGCCATGCGAAAACAGACGTTTAAAGCTAACAAGTCGGTGCGTGCTGCACCGGTGCTTTATCTAAATATTTATAAAGTGGCTTGATTAGAACCTAGCAAAAAAGAAATGGAAGGCACACACACAGCCAACGCCGCTAAAAGAAGGGAAGGAACAGAAAGCTGGAAAAGGTTAACGGCAGCTTGTGATGAGGTAAAGTGATCGAGTGCAGGCAAGCGCAACCGAAAGCAGCTACTGCGGCGGAAGAAGGCAGCGGGCAAAGACGCGACGCGTGTTTATTAGTGTAGCCATCTCTGTGGTGCAACTCTTCGTCTTTCACGCTAGCTACCGTAGCTGGTAGCCAGAGCAAACTGGTGTGGACGTTTCGTTTTGTGGTCGTAAAATTGAATTAGCTTCTCAATCGACCAACGGCCGCCATTGCCCGGTGATGACTGTTTCGGGGCGTGTAAGGGGGTGTTGGTCTTCTAGAACTCTAGCTTTTGTGGTATTTGCTCCAAAAACTAATGGGTTCTTCGAAAGGCGAAACCCCTCTAAGACTGGAGTCATAGGATTACTCGTGTACGAATTCTGCTATTTCTGTTCTTTGAAGTTTGACAGTCGCTTAATACAGCTACAGTACAGTGGACAGATGTGAGTAACGTACATGTCAGAGAAAAACTTTTCAGAGCTTTTGGAGTAGTGACTCCAGACACCTGTCAACTGTACTGCACGCTAAGGGCGAATCGCAGTTTAAGCAAATTAAGCAGATTCTTGAGGTTCCTAGGAGTATCTTCCTGTAAGCTAACTGTGAGGTCCTGGGAGCCTCAATAACTAAGAGGGTCTCGATCTTTATAAGAGACCTCATATAATATCTCCACCTGGACTTCGGCCCAATCAGCAGATTCAACTTGTTAGTGGTCTCTTAGGCCCACCAAGGGACTTGATGCACCACTGACTGCAGGTGCAGCAAACAACTGTCAAACTTCAAAGTAACGAAATTTAACGCCACGCGAAAATTGGAAAAGAAGTAGAAGCAGGAAAAAACAATGTCAGCCTCAATTTGTGAGCGTTTTCGATTTCCACATTTTCCCTTCATTAGCAAATATAGAAAGAGAGGGAGAGAGGTGAGCTTTATCAAACTCCGTTAGCAGCAAATGAACCGACGCAGTTTGCGCAGTGCTTTCCAGGCGATGCCCCGTTCGGTTCGATCGGTATCAGTGCCGCTAACCAAACCGATAAGCACGAGCAACCAGGCCGAGACCGGGCCGCCTCTATCGGTGCCAGGTGTAAGTATAAATTAATCATCTCGTTTTCTTCGCCATTTTACCCGCCCAAGCTGTTTACCGAAAATTTCACTTCCAATCACCAGCAACTAGCACCAGTTTGTGGAGAAATGTGTCCAAGGGTGGGGAGGTCGGCTGAGCCGAGAAGCTGATAAATATATATCACCCTCCACACCGTAAGCTAAGTCCCGCTTGTCAAAACCTTGAGCGAGACTTCACTCGGGACTCTTGGCCGAGTCGTTGGTAGGTGATGGAGGACGGTGGATTGCTTTACTCGGACTCTGCTCGATAATGGGTGCATGGTGCAGGTGGATTGAACACTGGCCGAAGAAAGCCGTCATGATTCGATGAGGCTGAATTAATAGAGATGACCGGCGTGTTTGCTGTCTGTCAGGGTACAAGTACTGGCCGGTCAACTCACCCCAAAAAACCAAGCCGTGAAGGTCTAGTCATTGGGGAGGTTGATTTTGTTTCTTTTCTTTATGGACATTAAAATAGACACTTTTAGAAAATCCATGTCGGCGAACCTCGGAGGGAAAAACTAAACTTGTTGGAGGATCTCCCCCTCTGTATCTCGTTCGCTCGCCGTGTTCCAGAAACCGGGTAGAAAATGCAAGATGTTAACCGATTAGAAAGAGCAGAGAGCAGAGGGAGAGCAACAAAATTCGGTAAAGAAAACCCGCACAACCCCTAACGTACCCGGGGCGCGATCGGTGCTCCAGAGCAATGGCGCCCAATAAAGTGAAACCTCATCAACCGAAAAGCCCGCGGATCCACCAGGTGTGTGCTAGAGCGGGGCTAGCCGTTGGTCGAGGCGAAGCGATTTATTAGGTCAATGGTAATTGCTGCACAATTGTGGGGCGTTGTGGCGATTGCCGATCAATCTCTTCATCAGTTATCCCTCGAAAAAACCCAACGAGCCAGTACGGGCGCGAAGAGGGTGAAGTTTGGAAGACAAGGAAAAACAAGCATTAAATCAAGCTCTTCCTACCTCCCGAAACCCTGACCCGGGTGAGGAGTTGGTGTGGCGTAGAGTGGCGCCATGCAAAAAAAAGAAGCCTTCCACAACGGGCAGGGTTTGCGCATAGTTTTATTTGGGGGAAAAAAAACTTCTTGAGCATGTTTTCTATTTGTCTTTTCGAATTTTGGAACCTCTTGGCGCTTGCGTTCTCGGAGCTGCTAACTTAGCTTGTACTAAATGGGCTTTCCACCGAGCGCTCTAGGTGTTTGGAGCCGAACGAAGGTAACGAACCCGAAGCACATACATTAAAGAAATACACAGGCGCGCAAAAAAAAAAAAAGAGAGAGAGAGAAGGGAAGCAAGAAAATGGAGCCGTACCGGCAATGGAAAGGCGTGAACGATCCCGATGAATCATAAAATGTAACGAGCAGCGAAACGGTCAGCCACAGTTAATAGCCCATCGGACGAGCCCATGACGATCGGGCATGTGCTGAAAGACTTTTCCTTAAATAAATTTATCATTCCAATAGGAACGCAACCAGAGAGAGAGAGAGAGAGAGAGAGAGAGAGAGCGAGAGATAATAAAGATAAGGATTTGTGATCTTCGTGATCGCAATGGGGGATACTTTGAGTATACTTAGTGTGACGCCAGCAGACATTTGTAGGGCTCCGTAGTTGCGCTGATGAGATCTGATAAGATCTGACGATAAAAGTGCAGTGTGAGGACAAAGTCTTGTTGGGATATCGGGTTGGACAAGCGCCACACGTACGATCCCCAAACTCATCCTCTTGTCAACTTCATTCTACCCAAGGTACCAGTTGCTTGCTTTCAAACTTTCCTTTCCGGTTCCGGTACACAGCACAGAAGCAGAGGCTCCTACTACTGCCACCAACTAATTTCACACTTGCAGAGCGCGCCGTCACCGGTAATGCACAGCGAAAACGATACGATCGGCCGGCGGATCGTGTGCGGAGTCGTCTGGCACGCCATTTGCGACGCTGTTCCTGCGCGCTTTACCGCGAATCATTCATTAATTGTGCATCGTTTGCATTTCGCTGGCCCGGCACGCAGCTCGTGCACGGACCCACACGCACGCACCATTGCAACGCATCGGGGCGCGCGCGTTACAATTTCAGAATAAATTTTGGAGTGCAGCGGAGATGAGCTTACCGGGAGCAGCATGCAATCGAATATGGCGCCCGTGGCATGAATTATGGTTTTGGGCAGGTAGTTATCTCTGGTAGGGGTTTGCTCTCCAACAGTGGCAATGGATTCGATTTCGGTTTTGCAGGTGTAACCGACGCGCGGTTAGTGCAGGGTTCTCTGCGTCTGCGTCGTTACGGCAGAGGATTTCTACTGTGTGTATTTGGGGAGATTTAAGTTGGCTTTTCTCCTTTCGCTCGGAAGGTGTTTGGTTACGGTTATCATAAATCTGGAGCGTGTTCGATGGTCGTTAACGGTTAAATAATTCGAAGGCGCAAAGAGAAGCAGTAAATCACATCACATTCAAACTATCCGCGTACAATATTGGTTTGTTGAACTCTTTCGGAAGAAAAAAGAGAAGGGTCGAAGAATATGCGTTGGGCGTATGACGCGTAAAGGTATTAAAGTCACCGATGTAGGGGTCTTCAAAGTTGGGCTGAGGTTGCACAATTCCTACCAGTGGCCTACCGGTCGATCAGCAGTTTTGAGTACCGATACCACTGACCTACAGAAGAAGGTATCGGTAGAATGGTGTCAGCACTTTTATGCAGCCGAACGGCATCAGACTTTTGATGGGCTTATCGAAGTTTGCAAGGCGAATTAACTCTTTTTCCAAACAGCTTGTTCAACAGGACATTGATTATCCTAACCTCCAACAAAAAAAAATCTTGGATCTCCGATGCTTCAATATCTTAGGTCCAATGCCAACAGCCAAATCTGGCCGAAGAGTAAATGATACAGGAGCTGCCCCTGATCGCCCTTTTGAAGTCATCCAGCACTGAACCTACCTGAGATAGAAAAACATAGCACCAACAGCATCATAGATGTTGAGATATACACTAGGGTTCTAGCCATCGATCAGTCATACTACAGGATGAGAAAAGTTCTCTGCTCAAAATATCTGGCGTGACAGACATTGCTGGGACTATACATAACTTATGTAGCGCAACAACTCTCAAACGCCTCTGATGAGTCGATTCTGTGTAAAACTGATGAATTACTCTTATGAATTATGAATTCGCAGAGAATAACCAAAACTGGACGACATCCAATTCGTGAAGTATTTTTTAGACTTTCGATGGACATAAACAGAGGAGGCTTGATAGGCCCAAACTCAAAGATAGCGTGGATGTATCTTCCAAAAAAACCTGGGATAATGGATTGGTAGACAGCGTTGCTCGACCGTGAGTGATATTCTGAACTTCTGTGTCTTGCACGTCAAGATCATGAAGCGTAGTCACTACCTGCTAGGTCATGCCGGTCAATTAATCGCTTACCAGACTCTTTGATACCACGTAGTTGAGGTAGTCAGTTCTCAGTACGGAAGGATCGGTACAGATGGGTTGAGCTCCTCGTTCCTGCCGTGTGAAGACGGACAGCGCTATCGCCCCGACTACCGGATCACCTCCAAAGCCAAAGGTTATTAGGAAGTAATCTACGTCAGAGGTGTTTCGGTTGCCGAGATCTTTCGGCAGCATCGATCTTTCCAACCTCAGAACCAGGTATCAAATTCTTCTCCCGTACACAGAAGTGATTGTCCAGCTACGGGTATGATGAATTATAGGAAGCCCGAAATGGTAGGCTACGAATTTTTTTGCACTACAACCTACAGTGGTAGATAACCAGTCCTGCGTATCGAGAGACGGTTCCGACCGGATACGATTATCGGTTATCCTTCAGATAGAGAACTATATTCAGCTATGGATTGATAACATCTTCTTATTCTTCTTCTTTTTTAGGTCCAACGATCTCTTAAGGTCATTCCTGCTATTTTTGGCTCACTAGACTTATTGATACCCCGTAGTTGAATAGTAAGTCTTCATAACGGGGGAACAGTCCGGATGGGATATGAACTCCATCCTGCCGTATGAAGACCGGCGCCGTTGTCGCATCTACCGGTGGCGGTGCGGTGCGCCAAAATAGACCAGAAGCCTTCCTTTTTTATCTATAAAGGACGGCCTGGCCATATTGCTAGGAGAAACCTACTTTTGAGGGTATCGACTTTCCCTATTCCCTTATGGATTATTTAAGCAAATGAAACCAGGAATGGTAAACCAAGCGCCAAGGAGACTAAGTAATATTTAAGTAGAAGAAACATTCTTCATAAAAAAATCCCTCAACCAGTTTGTTTAACCTCAATTATTTTTTTTTCAGAAATAAAAATATAATTAAACTCAAATAATGTTAAACGGTCAATTTGAATCCCAGCAATACCCGAATGTAACACGACTGTAAACAAACTGTCCTAACCGTGGTAAGAAATTTGACAGCACAACACACCAACACTACCGAACCGGCTAGCGCGTGTTTGCTTGCTGTGTGAACGTGTTATTCAATCGTGGGCATGTTTGCTGCGGTTCCGTAAACTTGTGCCCGGCTGATTATCGAAAAAACATCCACATTATTTCACATAATCTCGTATGAGTTTAGCTTAAAATAAGCATTTCCTGTGTGCAGCTGGTGCGCCTATTTCCGCTTGCACGGTGGGCTAGGGAAGCAAGTTTTCCGGCAAGTTTGTTTTGATTGAGCTGAGCGAGCGGCCTGGGACGGGAAAATGTTTGCATCCAGCACCGTGTCGGCATTGCTGCGCCAGTGTTCCATTTCGTGGTAAGGCAGCCGATTCCTTTCATAACGTTGCAAATTACTTACAGTTGTTGCTTTACATTCCAAACAGGAGCAGCACCATCGTACCGGTGCGCTCGAAAAACTATCTCAATCGACCCCGGCTCCGCAACCCGGTGTGGTTTGTAAAGAAGACGCGCACAGTAAGTAGTACCGCGGCTAACAACACCGATCAAGCGAAAGGCTCACATTCGATTCCCTATTCCAGCTCCACAATGAACAGTTCACCGAGGACAATAAGGCGTTCCTGAACGAGGTGAAGCGCGAAACGATTCTAACCGCAGCCCAGCGCAATCAGAATACATTGCTGAAACTGGCACAGGGCGAAGAAAACGGTTCGCTGGTACAGTGGAGCCCGGGCCTGAAGCGTACCGGCGTGATAGCGAAAAAGATCGGTCAATATCCGCTGTGGACAAAGGATGGACAGAAGATACGTACCACACTGCTGCAGATCATCGACAACGAGGTGGTGAAGTACATCCCGCCGGAAGAGTACCGACCGGCGCAGGAACCCCGTCAAAGCCGGAACTGGCGCAAACCGTACGGCTGTCTGCTGGTCGGTGCGGAACACGGTGATCCGTCGCTGTTCACCAAGGAGTATGCCGGCCTGTTCCAGGATTCGGGCGTCCTGCCGAAGAAACATCTCTGTCGGTTTATTGTGTCGCCCGAGGCACAGCTCCCGGCCGGTACCGCCCTTACCGTGAGCCATTTCCGTGTCGGCGACTATGTGGACGTGCGGGGAAAAACCGTGGACCGGGGCTTTCAGGGTGTGGTGAAACGGCACGGGTTTAAGGGTATGCCGAAATCGCACGGTGTCACGAAAACGCATCGCCGGCCGGGCAATATCGGTGCCGGTGGCAATAAGGCACGCGTGTGGCCCGGTACCCGGCTGCCCGGCCATATGGGCAACCGGTGGCGTGTGTTGCGCGGGTTGCGGATTTTGCGCATCAACCCACAGTACAACGTGATGTGGGTGATGGGTAGCAACGTTGCGGGCAGCACGAACGGGATCGTGTACGTGTACGACACGATACTGCCACTGCGGAAGCACGGTTCCAAGGGTGGACCGGCCGGATCGCCACCGTTCCCAACCGCGCTCGAACCGTTGCCGGCGAACAGTGGCGATGTTTGGCTGGAGGAGTTGCACGATTTCCGCAAGCTTTCGATAACGTACAGTGCCGGCAGTGAGTAGAATTAGCATTGGGCCTGTAGAGAATAATTATAAAGCCAAGGAAAGGTTAAATATAAAACCATCTGTATGTTAACAATACGCAATGGAAGAAATTATTGATTCAATTTAGAAAGACGTTCTGTACCCCTATAAGAAATGCCCAGGTTATCAATCCTTTTCTATGATACTCAGTCCAGGGATGCATTCGATCTCCGACAGGTCAGACTCCTGATTACGTGCCCCAGCCATCGTATTCTTCCGGCTTTGGCCACCATCAGGATGATCTCCTCCTCAATCTTCTTCTCCACGCCCTGCTTCCTCAAACCGCCAGAGATAATCCTTACCACCCATCTCTCAAAAATAGCGTCCTTTGTCAGCATAGTCCAACCCTCGCATACGCAGAGCACTACCCGACCCATAGTAGGCAAGATTCTCCTGAACCTTTCGCTACTTCCGTTATAATCCGAGGTTACGATTGTACCAAAAGTAGTAGAACTCCTCTACCACCTCGAGATCGTGTTCTTCAGCTGATACTCTACTTCCGTGGAGGCCTCTATCATGATCAGAAGCAGGTTCTTTTTATCTTCGTCCCATAGATCCTCCAATCCTCTCTTCAGCGTCGTTCTTTTCCGTTGACGTTCAAATCCCCATTTCCTTCCGTGTCCGGAGTTCCACAAGGCAGGCGTTGTTCATTAATAATGTCTGGTCTGTCTTACCAACTGATAGTTACACCGACGAGCTTAACATATTCTATCCCATCTCCTCTTCGGCTGACTGACTTACCCAATACATCCTCGATACCTGGTGTTCTCGTATATGTCCCCCATACTATGTCCAGATCAGTGTAACAACGTTTATTCCTTCGCGTGCCGCGATCCTTTATCCATATGCTCTTGTTGGGATCAAAGTAGACCGTGTTTTTACCGTCAAGGATCTAGGTATACTCAGTAGAGCATGGAGATCGCTCGGTCTCATCAAACGAGAATTCCATGGTTAAGATTCATATGCACCGCGGATAAGGTCTCAGAGATCCAAAGCCTCAATAAATTAAACGATCAGCTCCAGATTTGTTACATTGAACCGACTTGGCGTTTCAGCATTCCCTCCCTATGAGTCCAGATGTCGATTACTCAGCCTCGATATTCTTAAAGTTTGCCACTCCTTCGCCCAAACCTCTTTCTGAGTGACGCCAGACGCAACGCTGCTGGTCGTAATGATCTTCCAATTTGTGCCCTTTCGTCTTTCCACACTTTTGACATTCACCAGACCCCTTCATCCTTCTGTACTAGAGGTCATACGACTCCTTTCACAGATCGTCCCGGAGTCGAGTTCTTTCCTATAGGAATCGAGTTCGACCCGTGAGTGCAATGAGTTTGGGTCGATCCGTGGGAGGAACTAGGAATACGACCCGAACGATTCCGAGTCGCTTACGGATGGCTCCGATCCGATAGGTTCGGGTCGACTCGTCCATCACTATTCTGTAAACGTCTTAATCGTTTATACCCAATCCATATACTATTTTCCTATCGTTCTTCAATTAGATTAAGTAATCTTTTTATAGATTTGAATTTATGTTGACTAAAGGCCAACAGATACAATAATTACATAAATTTTTATACTTATAACATACTTCACTCTTTCCAAATTCCAAGGATCATCGACCAAATTTATCACTTTCTTTCAACGAATCGCAATGAAATTTTCCGCATGTTTTTCGATTTTCCACTTTCTAATTGCACTGTACAGTTGTCATTTACGCGCTGTTCTGCCACATCTCACCGACGGTTAGCAACCTTCAGCGACATCCGAAAGCTTCTCCTTTCCATTCGCCACCCGTACCGTATGTTCCGTTCCGTTCGTTTCGCTTGCACCATTCCGCTTATCGCCGTGCTCTACCGTGCATTCGTGCTGCTGCTCGACGGTATTACTTTTGGCCGTCGGCAACATAGCACCGTTCCGTATCAACTCGTCGCGCGATTCTACCCCCAGCTTTAGCAGACAGACAAGGGCGGCCGCCTGTTCCGCGTAACGCTTGTTTTTCTCCCAAAAGGAGCTAGTGTACCGTTGGCCATCGAACCGAATGAACGCCCGGAACAGTTTATCCTTCTGCTGTACGTCGTACTGTGCTCGCTCTAGCCCGTTGCGGACGGCGTGCAGATAAAGCTTGGATTTCGGCAGTGCGTTGTCTGCGGACAAGGAGAGAAATAGAAGAAAATCGTTATTTGAAGATTCAAGGAGAGCCAGGTACGTGCTGCGAGCGATCATCTTACCGTCAGTAAAGTTGGACCGTATGAAGCAAACGTTCTCCTCAAGTAGCGGTTCCCGGGAATCGGTTTCCTGTGATGCTGCTGTGTCCTCAAGGCACTGCTTTTTGCTCGCAGCCGGTTCACCCTCATTCGCACCCGTATTTTCGCCGTTCTCCGACAGTGTACGCGGTCGACACGCTCGTCTACCCTTGATGCCGGCAAAGTGGTAACGCAGCTGCGTTTCCCGACAGTAATCACCCAACTCCCAGATATCGCATATCTGTTGCATCGTTTGACTGTCGAGCAAACGTCTTCCCATCGGGCTTTCCTGCAGGCTGCGCAACATCATCTGCACGCAGTACTTCGTGTTGGAGGGTGAATTATCGTACCGTACGGATAGCTCCAGATACCGGCGGATAACATCGTCCAGCGGCAGTGGACCATCCGCCCGAAACACGGAACAGTTCCATTCGGCGGCCCGTGCCACCATCACGCTCGTGGTGGAACAACGCTGCGCAAACTTCACTATATCGTGGCGGCGTGTTATGCTCTGTGAACCACCGTTCGCTATGACGGGAATGTGCAGAGCGGTAGCGACACTTGCGATAGCATCTGTTGAAAAGCAACGTGTCAAAATGGAGTGGAAAAAGGGGGAAAAGTAATACTCTATTTACCTTCATTAACCGGATCACGCGGTCGTTCCGTTTTCGTACGCCCGTGCACCCCAATCGCACTGATACCGGTGGACTGAAGATCTTTCGCCAGCGCTATCGTTTCGTCCGGATCGGGCATTACTCGGATTTTGCACGTTACCGGTATGCTTACGCTTTGTACCAATCCCTCGAGGATGGCTTTTGCGCGGGGCCGATCGTACAGCAGCGCCACACCCATACCGCCCTTGATGGAGAAATCTTTCGGGCAGCCCATATTCACGTCGATCGCTGCTACATCGTTTTGCATCTAAAAACCGACCAACCGGAATGGGTAAGCTAAATAACGGGCAGGTTTCGAAGGGTGATACTCTACCATGAGTCCCACAGCAACAGCACGCTCGACGGACGCCGTACCGATCTGAAGGATCACCTTTTCCCGTTCGTCCGCACAGGTTCGGAACACAACCGTACCATCCGTCTTGTCGATGTAGTCAACCGTACCTAGCACCTCTGCGAGTAGAAGGAAAGCGAGAAAATCCATATTACAGCCAGTCTGATCGTCCATGGCCCAACACCAAACTTACCGTTCGTGTGCCGTTCTGCCCGGAGCAACTTCCAGTCAATGATTTCCTCGGTGTACACGAGATCGGCACCGTACTCGAGGGCCAGCAGCCGCATCGGCAACGTACCGACACGCACCATCGGCGCCAGGATAAACTTATTCCTATAATCTATAGCTGACTTCATGTTTGCTGCGTCTTAATGCGGTGATTATTTTGTCATCCTCCGGTAGAAGCTGGCGATAGTATTCGAGAAGACCGATCGGTTTATGCGGATCCCGATCGCACACTTTCCAACCAAAATAGACACCGAGGGGAAGAATTGTCAAAAGCACGCTTGATTTTGGCAAATGACAGCAGAATGAAACGAAAACAAAAGTTGTGCAGTAGCTACGCGAAATACGACACATATTGTGAAGATGAAATTAATGATAAATATTTATTTTCCCAGTAAAATGGCCTTTTTTGAGAATTTCCCATTTCTTTGCGACATCTCTCGAATCGGCCGGTATATTCAAGAAAGCCCTAGAATAGCGTATATCGAGACGTACCTGTACGCCATCGATACAAACAGCAGTTGGAAGAACCGCACTAACACCATCAAACAACTGCTCCGCGGTACAAGGCGCCCGTGCTGTTTCCATGCGCACCGGAGCTATGGTGAGATTGACGTTTGCAGCGAAGAGAGAAAAAAAAACAACAACAATTCCTGGTGGGTTGTCAAACTTCCGTTTGTTTACATTTTTCCTCGAACCGAATTCTCGGCGTGCAGAAGTGAAAACTCTGGTGAAAAACTGCTGATATTTTTCACACCAACTCGCTCGTGAGATAGTTTTCAGCGAAAAAGGCGCGCTTGCAGGCTAAAAGAATAAAAACAACCCTCCAAAAACAATTTTCCACGGTGATTATGAGCGCGCGGTCGGAAACAGTGTGCAGCAAGGAAAACGCACCGCGTAGCATGAGCCGCTAGGATGTGTTATGTCGTGATCGCGAAGTTCATCCGTCGGCGATTGGTTCTTGCGATTATTTTTCTACTCTCCCTGTCCTACTGTATGGTGCACCTGATACGAAGGGTAAGCGAACGGGGCAAAACAAAAAGCCCTACACATCCCAACCCAATCACGCTTACCGTGTTCACTTCACTGCTGCTCCCTCGTTACAGAACAACAATCTAGGTTTAAATGAAGATTATCTGCAGACGCAGCTGCTGCGTAAAAACATTATCTGGACCAAAGCAAGACACTATTCGGGACGTGCACAGGTACCGGCACCGGGTGCGGATCCGGCACTGATTGGGGCCGGCGGTGCCAACGAAACCGACGAGCAGCTGGAACCGCTCACCTGCCGGAACTCGATCCAGGGCAAATCGCTCATCGTGGACGATCGGGGGTACGTGTGTTCGCGGGCCGAGCTGCAAAAGAACGGATGCTGTAGCGAGACGGACTCGCGGGGGAATGCGATCGAGGGTGGGAAACTGTTTCCCTGCCGTACCTGTTTGCCGAACCGGTGCTGTGCCGTGTACGAGTACTGTGTATCATGCTGCTTGAACCCGGACAAGGTAAGCAACGATTTTATGAGCTTATTTTTTGTATTAATTTTTATTCTTTGCTTCCCCATACAGCGCCCAATCCTGGAGGAAGTGTTAGCCAAAGCAAACGGTAGACAGGTGGCACTGTACGCCGAAGTGACCGATCAGTTCGAGCTCTGCCTGACCAAGTGTCGCACCAACTCGCAATCGGTACAGAACGAAAACAAATACCGAAATCCGGAACAGAAGCACTGTTACGGCGAGATGAGCGAAGGACTGTGGCCATCCGGCAGCGGAAAGGACACCCAAAAGATGCTACCGGATGATGCGTGAAGGGTATCTCCGGAGGTTGTTGGTAAGATAGTTTAGAAAGGCTACAGTCCGCAGTCAGTCAGAAACGGAATTACGGCACACATACACGTATATGAAAGGTCAATTTTACATTACACCTGGCTGGCTCTTGATGTGGTCCCTTCCTTTTACCGGTATGGCGTAAAGCGCCAAGTGGAAGAAGAAAACGTAACTCTACTACCTATAATAAAGACAACACGTATTTGTTAGAAATAATAATAGGCAAAAAGAAACAGAAAAGTGTGGATCGTATGATTAAATTCCCAGACTCTCCCGCCCGCCCATTCCCGATCCCCCCACCAGCCTGCTCCGCTCAGAGAGAAAAAAGGTTGATTTTAGTTCGTAATTACCCGCCCTTAAAAGTTACTATCTAACCCGCCCCTGGAGCGAGGGGTGTAGTATAGTAGTATTACGTAAACGGCGAAGTGTTACAAAAAGGTTCGCCAAAAACCGACAACTCACAGTGAGAAAGTGAGAAAAACGATGCATCCCAGGACCAAAACCCCGGGATGGCGAATGGCGCACAGTTTTACGACCCATCGCCCCATCATGGTTGATAGTCTTTTTTTCTGCTGCTGATTAAACCCATATCCTACCGGCGTCCCGGTACTCTTGACTCTTGTCCGTCCGTCACGCAGCATCGACAGCACAATTCGATGATGGTAATTATTATGATGTTACCTGTTGCATTTATCGCCCGTTCAGTTCTGAACTGAACGTACGTCCTGTCCCGCATCCGACGCAATCCCGGTCCACCACGTTATCCTTAGCGGAGGTCAACTAAACGTCAGCAGAAAATGGTTCGTGCTCGTGCTCGGTACGGGCGGTTTTTCGGGTGGATCGCACGCGGTACACTGGGGCAGCAAACAAGCGCGCCAACGGACGCACGTGCGCATGCGTGACGCGCGAAGGCGGCACGCAGGATACCGAAACCAGGGACCGAGAACCGTTCGTTCGGCACACAGCCCTGGTGGTAGGGTAGGGACGTCGTTTACCCGCCGGGCTCCAGCAGCAGCATGTACGAGTTCCAGCGCTGGCTGTATCGCGCGCGGACGTCAGTCTTGGCGGTGAACTGTTGCGAACAACTGGCATCCTGTTCTACTGCTGCCCGCCAATCAATCTCTACAGCGCCCCGCAAAAACCCGGTCATGTGCTGTGCTTGACGTGCTGTTTTGGGGGGGTGGGTTTCCCGGTTTGCCCGGTTTGCACTAGGAGCCTGAACAACGGTTTGCCGATATACAGCCACCACGCATCTGGTTCACCTGCCGAGACGAAGCTCTATCCGTTACGCGTTCGCGAATGTTGTTTAAAGCTCGCGGTGTGTTGTTTTGTGTGTGTGTTTTTAAGCCGGTACGAAACGGAAACCAAAACAAGCAGGTTCGCGATACGCGTACACTAGGTTGCCGGCTTACCACGTGAGGTGCGTACACCTGTAGCAGCAGTTCACGCGTTGCCTTGCGTAGGAACTGGAGAGGGTTCCAGAGTTCCTCACTAGCTAGTGTCCGCTAACGTCCAGGTGCGATAAACCTCGAAAACCTCTCCTGCACACCCAACAACGTCCATCAACCCTAAGGTCACAAGAAGTTACCTCAGCTGATCCAGTGTCTTCAGTGGTAGCCAGCTCTCAAGACTCTTCTGGCCATCGGCTCTAAAAGTTTTCGTACACCTTGCGTTGCTGCGAAAGTGAAAGTTAAAAAGCGTACGATTTGTCCTTCCAATATCCCGTCTTCCCCGGTCAGATCAGAGCAGTACTCCGTGTACGTAGGTTGAGGTGCTCAGTTAGCGCCATACAAACCATGGCATCAGAATCCATTGGCGTGAAACCCTAGCCAACAGGGAGCTCAACAGATGGTGTAGACCAGCGTAGCAACAGCGTTTACTCCATATGCCATTTATTTTGTTGGAACGAGTTTCCCGAGCTTGTTTACTACGCATATCGCGAGTCCAAGTCACGTTTGGGACGGCCGCCCAAAACAAAGTTCGAACCTAATTAGACTACCGGGTACGGAGCATGTAGGGATGCGATGTGTGTGCCTGCAATGAGTTTGGATTAGGATGTAGCAGCTGAGCAGCTCGCTTGCACGTTTTAAGATACTGACAGTTTTACCATTGCCTTGGTGTGTGACGCACCAGCGTCATCAGGACGCGTTCCATAAGCCCCCGGTGTTTTGGAACACGGAGGCGAGATATATAGCACGCCTGTATGTGTAGAGTGAGAGGATAGACTAACATGTTTATAACGTCTCACCTGGTGGTGATAGGTGATCCAGGACCGACCGCCACGTCCAACCAACCTAACCTACCTAGCTATACCGGCACCCCACTCTATCACTGTGTGAGTACTCTTCTCCGTGAGGCTTAGGCCTAAGTGAGTGAGGGCTACCGGTCAGTCCGGACGTGCGTCTTCTCGGGCAAACCAAGTAAACGTGCGTGGAAAAGCCCACACCTAGGTACCGAAATATAACACCGAAAGCCACACATATACACCGCGACAAACCTTCCCCACACACACACAAACACACACATATCAGTTTTGGAAGATTTGGTGGTCCGTGTTTGTCTACCGGGTGTACGAACACCTACCCAAAGGAAGAAGAAATAGCCGATTATAGTATTTCGAAGCGACGCACACGCACGCGATACAACTTTGTGTAACCTGTAAAGTACCTCCAATCAAACGCATCCTTACCACCGATCACACCAGTCATCTGTTGTGGAAGCTGGAAGCCGGAAGGAGTGTTTTTGTTTGCGGACCCAGTATATGCAACCAGTTTGTGGAAGTGGTCCGAGTGTGCCGACGTGCAGATTTCATCAGCAATCATCAGCTAGAAGCAACCGGTAGCAATCTGTCAATCTAATCCACGGGAACGCGGCCTGCCATCACTAATCTGTCACCGCTAAAGGTTGAATAGGAGCGCGAAAGAGAGGGAGAGACAAGCAGCAGCAGCAAAAGCGGTAAGTGGTAAAAGGTGGAGGTGATGGTGCGGTTCGCACAACAATTCCGCACTAATTGGGAGAAGAAGTAATGCTTCCAAGGCTTGAGCTTCGTGCTTGGAAATGTCAATCTTGAGTAGTGCTAACGGATACTTTCTAAAGTCCTGTTAAGCTTGCGGAAGCGAATGGTTCTTGGTAGCTAAGAAACCAAAACAAAGACCACCGTACTTGGAGGTTTTGTCCGAATTGTGTAGAATTTTCTTGATAGTGTATCTATACATTAGTGCACGCCTGATGTACTGGTATCGGTAGAATTGTTCTAAAAGTTAAAGTACGCTGAAAGCGCTCATGAAATCAATAACTGCTTACCGGTCGTAGTATAGCTTTTGTTTTTATCTTGGCGTCAGGCCATCGATCTTGTGTAGATAGAATGGCATTAGTATAAACCTAAGATCTCTGTCTGTTGCAAATGCAACAGGCAACAATCCGCGAGAATAAATGAATTAGACGCCTTCTCTACATCCGTGAATAAGTGTATTCTTTTTGTAATTTTTAGTTACACTTTTGGCAGATTCATTCGCCCTTTCCCTTCGCTCTCTTTCTCCGGCTCTCTCTGGCTAGGTTTTTTCTCTTCGACTGCGCTCGTGGCTCATCCTCAAGTGGCTGCGTACTTCCGCGGTCGGCTGTCATCGCACTTGACGTTGACGTTGTATTTTGTCAACACTGTCCGCTCCAGTATTTACAGGATAGGTCACTAACCATGTGTACATAGAAGTGCATTTGTAACAAGGTGAGATCTCTATCCGTACCAGGATAGACAGGATAGGCCACTAACCATGTGTAGATAGTAGTGCATTAGTATAAAGGTGAGATCTCTATCCGCACCAGAATCTGGTTTGAAGTAAGAAATGGACTAGATCACAAGCATATACATTAAAGCTGATGCTCCTCTACACACACGTGATATCAGTACATCCTCAACAGGTAGTACGTATGCAGACAGTGCAGTTCACATCAGGATTTCTGCTAAAGAGCTAATACAGGATTCTAGGATTCAATTCAAACTCTCCCATCATATCACTATTGTGAAGCTTCACAGCTCCGACACATTAAACCCCAAGTACCAAGTACCAATTCTTTTGCAAGCTGCCTTACTTTGCTGATTGAAATTGGTGTGCAACCACCGCCACGCTGTTGCTTTTCTAGCTCCGCTTTTTTTTTCCTCTCTCTCGTACGGTGAAAAGCGCTGGGAAGCTCGGCAGGAGGGCACCAATCACCGGGATCACACCAGAAGGCTAGCGCGAACCATCGAAGCCCTGTCCCCGACCCCCTTCCCTTACCTGCCCCGACCGAAGCAAGAGATGAACAGTCGCGTCTACCGTCCAGCCCGGCTGCACCAGGACGACCGCCATCCGTATCATCAACATCCGCGTCATACCAGCAGCCAGAACTGTTCGCAATGGTACCGTTCCAGCTGGAAATACTTGCCGTCGTTGCCGTGCTAATCGGTATCGTCGTCAACTCCTACATTGTCGTTATCGTTATACTCACAAAACAGGTAAGTGGTGAGCTTTTTTTTTCTCTTGCTGTTGTTGTACGCATCGATCAGTGAAATCGATCGGCAAAACCCCCTTTTTTCCTGTGGAAGTGCATCGCCGACCCGGGGTCCACGCGGGAGAGATACCTTGCCGAGCAATATATTTTACAATCTTCACCGATTCCGGCGGGAGTTGGGGATGCAGCGAGCTGTTTTGAATTCTTGCCGGGTTGGAAAACTCTTTCATTCGCTGCGATGCGTGCGAGGTATTCAGATGAATCTAAATAGCTTGATTTTACCGGTTACGGTTACTGATCCTTAGGGAGAGAACGAAGGAGACTCATGGTGATTACTATTATGGAGATTCCAGGTTTTTTTTTTTTGCTAAACGTATCACGTCCCACGGATGTCTCGCACTAGAGGAAGCCGTAAACTAAAAGGGAGATTAACTTGGAACGGACCAGGTACGGTTTCAAGAAATCAACCTAGAAGAAGACAGAGTGATTCTACCTCGATTTTTTAATACCACTTTCGCAAACGGGACGGTGCTACGCTACCCATCATATCACGTCAAGAAGAGGTAGGCAGAGTATGTTAATACCTTCCTCGACGCCATCTCTCTCTCATGCCACATTGCCTTGGTGAGCTCCAGCTCAAGAACATCTTCCAAAAAAAAATCCTTCTTACCGAATAGCTGCTTTCGTTCAGAGCAAAACCCACTTCGACAGGCACACCGGGTGCTGCCCGTGCGACACACGAAAACTACTGCTGTTGAAGGTGTGGAAAACAAAGTTCTGTCGAAACGTAGCACAGGTACAACGGTTTCCCTATCTATCCGCGCACAATTCAAAAGTCATCAAGATGCCGGAGATCCTTCACCGGCGGTTGCATTGAAGTGCTCCAAACGCCGAGTCGAGTGCGGCAAAAGACCCGCCAACCTCACTGTCTCACGTTCGCGTGCCGGCTGATGATAAGCGGGAACAATGGTTCGTCGGTGCCAATGTAGTGTGTACCCGCCGCCGGTCTATCCATTGTTTGCGTTCGGGCTTGGTGGCGTGGCATCAGGCGTCCACTTGTATCTACGGGTGCTCCGGGACTTCACAGAGCGGGTCTTGTGTATGTGTTTTTTTTTTTCGGGGCGTGTAGTTCGCTGTGTAGTAGGTGCTTTTTTTCTCGAGCTGTTACTGTTCTGTCATCTAAATTTCATTTCCCACCGGCTCGGATGTACATACATCGACCGTGAAGCGTTTCTTTATAATCCTGTTACGGGGGCAAATGGGTCCTAGAGGGAGGTCCTCATGGTCTAACCTCCTCAATGCAGATTTTTGGGAAGGGCATACAGATATGCTTACCGTAGATAGAAAGAGAGACCGAATAAACGAGTACAAAATAGACTCCCCACCTGTCATGAAGCACCGTATCGTACACACACACACAGTCAGAAGCAGCAGTACGGATGGGGGCGAATGTTTTGTAATGAAGCGTGTGATGACAGGGACAGCGCTTCCATACGCTCTGGATGGAGACGCCTGGTGCCGCACGGGTATCAATTAAATATTTAAAAGTCAAAATTTTCAAGACTACTTATTTGAAATGCTTCAACGATTTAACGGTGGATCGGGGCAACGGGTTGGGAACGGGCGGGTGGCTTGAGAAAGGCTTCGTTATTTTCGTCCCTGCCAGCAGCCATCATTCTGCACGCGCGATCATTTTGGATTTAACGCGCTTTCATCGTACCCCTTCTGCTAGATTCCTCACCTCCGGAGGTCCCTCCCCCCCCCCCAGCCCTTCCATGTACAAAGCACAACGAAACCTGTGTGCCGTGGAACAGATGGTCCGCTTCACGGGAGTTTCGGTGAAAGTTCTCAAACGTCACACGTCTCCGTCTCCTAGCTGTTGCGTGGCAAACCACCGAACCAAGCCACTACTGATAGACACTCGGCAGAGCTTCGCCCGCACCGTTTTTGAAAAGGATGAAAGGAAGTGTACCTTTCCTGGCGTGCAAGGTAAGGGCCAAGCTAGCGCCGAACCAACCCCACGGACGGACGAAACGAAAATTTATCAATAACATTCCAAACCCCTCCTTCGATCCAACCGCCTTTCTTCGTCCGCTTGCGTTCGCTGACCCGCTGGGCGCTTCCACCCAAAAGCCCCAGCACCTTCTGGGGCCGTTCTAAAGCGTCAGCAAGTAAACGAAGGAAGAAAAATAAAGCACACTGGAAGTATTAAAGATCCGAACGCAAAAGAAAAAAAAACTAAGAAGCTGTAAAATGCATGAGCAAAAGTGAACAATCTTGCCCTTTTTCTTTACGGGAGGATGGCGTTGGATTCTAAACTTTTCTCCACCTGGTTTGATACTGATTTTGAATGCTAGCGTGGTGTTACGGTTAAAGGTAAGGCGCAGTAGATACCGGATGGAAATTGAAAGATCCTCAAGCATCCGTAGCGATACGGGATCCCCGTCCACCTTGTGCCTGATGCCTGGTGCTGCATACTGCCATCTTGATCCTTGTCGGTTGCTTTTATTTTGCTTTCCCCATTTCCGGGAATTCTTCAACCAAGCACAGCAGTTCGTTGAGAATTTCTAGCGATAGGACGCGCTAGATTTTGCCCTCTTGTGGTGATGTAAAAATACACACACACACACACAGACTAACACAATTTGTGATGCTAGATGACTCGACCGACACACCACGCTTCAAAGGTGTTGCATTTCAATAGCTATCCCTTCTCCAATTCTGGAACACCATTCATTTTTTTATTTTTTTACTGACCTATCGGTCCTGTTCACTTTAATCCGCCCTGAAGTGTTCGTGTTCTGATGATGTTTGGTGAAAATTGGTTAATTTTTCCCATCCATACCATCCCACCCGGTCGGGGGTAACGAATGGAAATTGTTATTATATTTTGATTATTGCTTCTATTGACCGGTTATCGTGTTTTCCGCCGTAACTTTTTCGTGTATCTATTTTAAGACCTTCCCGCCTTTAAAGTTCGATCCTTTTTTTTTGTTTGGGGAGCCCATGGGTTTTCTGCTGCTCTCTGCTATTTAGCTGCACATCACTTTTCGCTTCATTATTTTCATTTCGCGTCCCATTCGCGGGTTCGCCATCCGATACGCGGGCTTTTTTTTTTGTGCCACAAAGCTCACATTTGTACACCGACGCTTCATTTTTGCCGATTACAATACCCACCCCCAAACAACAGAGAAAATGTGGAGAAGAAGATGGAAATTTTGGGAGGTTGTTTGGGAAAAGCCACCCCACCAAACCATCAGGCGCAACCGATGGTGAAAATTTAATGATGCTCGGTGTCCCTGCGAATCTTCCGAGCGAGCGTTGTTTGCGTGTTGCGGTTTTCTTCCTGTCTTCTGATCTGACTCGTTTGCTTTTGGCCGTTCCTTTTTCACTTTCTTTACACCGTTCAAGAAAACGGAGCTTTCTGGCAAGCGGATCCATTCGATGTTCGCTTAGAAAATGGGGAAGAAAAAGAAAACCTCCGGAGTCCGGAAAATGCCTCCTCTTTTGTGTGTGCTTCTATCTGTTGGAAGAATGGTTCGGTATATCACACGAAAGGCATTGAGCCGTGGCGTGTGTGCCTTGTCTTGTGCCAAACTCTTGAGTGATTCGCAATTGCTATTTGTTTGTGTGGCACCCGGCCTGCTTTCCTTTTTTTTTCTCGATATTTTCTATACCCTCAAATTTTGAGGCACAAACACGTCGGATGCGCGTGTCTTCCTATTTTTAGCCATTAAAATGCTTCCCTTACCCAATCGTCATAACGATCGGGATTGTGCTTCGTGTTCTTCATCCCGTTTTTTTTATATTTTGTTTCACTCGATACGCACCCAATCAAGCGACTTTTCCACCGGCGGCGGTGGAGCATATGCGACGAAGGGTTTAAGGGGGTTAGGGGCACATGCAGGTGGAAAATCGCCGGTACGAGTTCGATTCCCAGTGGCACGATTTCAATCGACTTTCTTCTTAAGGAACCGACCGGCTGAAGGAAGTGGCAGAGGAAGCTGCGGGGGAAGGGACAGAGGAAACACAGCAACTTAGGAAAGAGGAACATGATGGGTACCGAAATGAGATAAAAGCGTACGGGGATGCGCATTAGTAGCCGAACGTGGAAAACAACTTCGGCTAAAACCACACCGAAACCACACGGGAATCCTTGTAAATTCATTCCGTGTGTTGCTGGTGTCTGCCGCTCTATCGCATCGCCGCAACAGCTTCCCTTCTCTCTTGCACTTTACCACAGGTGTAGAGCTTCTTTTTCCCGGGGTCGGTTGTTTTTCCACCCGGCCCGAAACAAGCCGTTGGTCAATTTGAAACCAAATATCACCAACACCCTAGCCATACATTCGCTGGCTGGGTTCACAAGCGTAAGGTGGAGGCAGTATGCCGAGGGCACCGAAACATAAGAGCTCTTCATCTAGGTACAAGTGTACCTGTTGCTGTCCCAGGTTTGTGGTTCTGTTTGGGGGAAAGCTGGGAAGAGAAGAGCCAGGAGAAGGGGAAAACGGCAAAACTAAAGCTCAGGATTTTATTTCCATCCGGCGGCCTAACATATCCACACCATTTACCGGACGGAACGGTGAACGGTTTTTGCCTGCGGTTTTGTTCGGCCGTCCTTGCCTACTGGTGCCTACTCCGTTCACAGGACTTTTTTGTTGTTGCTGTTGGTTGGTTTACTCCACCCAGCACCAGATGCTGTAACGAATGCCCGGCCGAAAATTAAATAAATCAATCAATGTCGGAATGTACTCACCCAAAAAAAAGTTCGTCTCGTTTTGCAACCCTCACTACCATGGCACCTCGGGACAGCGTCCTGAAAGCTCCAATGCTTTTCTTTTGCGGTTGGGATGGAAAGGCTCATCAAATCGCTCATAATGACCAATTTAGGTTTTTACGTGCAAGACCGACGAGCCAGGTACTTCTGGTTCTCGTCTCCTCCAGGCGGTAAACTCTTCCTGGCTAGTCCGGAACGCACGGAACAGGTAGGATAGGCTGTTCCCAAACAAAACTCACACCGACAACGCGCGTTCCGTAACTGCTGCGGGTGCTGCTACAAGTTGATTGAATTTGATATTTTGCAAGCATTCACGCAAGCACACGCATTGAACACACCATTCCCTGCGTGCACTGTACACTTACCTGGGTGTGTACCGGAAAGATGATTCCGAGCGCACGAAAGAACGAACAGCACACAAGAACTCGAAACTGGAGGGGGCGGAACAAAAAAAACTCTGTCGACTGTCGAAAGTACTCCTGTCAGCTTCAATTTCCATCAGCCCGCAGGACGTTCCATGGATTTGCGTTACCTCACACCACGGGCTAGCATGGAGCGCTCGCCGCCGTCAAAAGCTCGGCCCATAATCAAATTGTCAACGGCGCAAGTAAATAAGCGACAAAATCGGTACGCCGTCGAGCGTGACAATCGCACCGAGCGCTGTCGTTATGTGTTAGTGCGTGTTTGATTTTTTGACAAGCAAATCGATGCCGAACCGATTACACTGCCACTTGCCCACTCCGTACGGGCACCCGCACGCACGCACACAAACCTGGAATGACCGTCATAGAATCGAACAGAAGCAACACAAAACGAGAGATGAACTGAAGTGAGATCAATTTCAATTGGACGTTACCGATTTCACTGGCACCCGCACACACACCGTCGTTCCGTTCCTTTTCACGCATCCATGGTGCGGTGTTCGTGCTCGGAGGCCATACCGGCACAAACAGGCAAAACTTGAACAAACGAGAACAACAAAAATTGGGACTTTGACAAGTGGAAAAAGATGAATCTGTAAAGGCTATTGCGAGCAGGCTCGTCAAACAACGCACCAACGCACAAACTCATCACCGTCGTCGTGTATGGATCGCTGTGATTGACTTGCTTCTCCAGAGAACGCAACAAACGAAACGACGCGTTGTCGATGTTTTACAGGACCACACAACATACACACGTACGCACGCACTCCCAACTAACGCACAAAACGTGTCCTGCGGGCGACCGAAAAATGGATCTGCTCGATCATTATCTATGCAAAAAAAAACGGGCTGGCCGGAAACTTTGAAAGGCCCAGGTAGCGAGACTGATGAAATGAAAATGGTCGCCCTGAACCGGACACCCAACTACTATGGCGGTGTGTCCCATTGTATAGCTATTTTTCACCTTATTTTATTGCATTACTTGGGGCAGGGTCGTCGAGTGGACAGTGCTTGCCCGAAGCGCCGGCTGCCGAGCCAGCAGCCAATCATCTAAATGGAAAAATCAATCTAAATTGATTGAACGTAGGGCTTTATTATGAGTGTTTTGCATTGCATCCTGAGGGCACTGGTGGAGTGGAGGTGATTTTTTTGTTAGCAGGCAGAATGGGGACAGTCTGTCCATTTTGTCTGCTTAGTCGGGATGAGATTTATCGATGAGAAGGTCCAGTAGCCAACACATCGACAAAATCGGTCGATCGCATATCAGGAGTGGGTATCAAATATCATCCGGAGCTTCTCCCTGTACCCAGGATCGATCATCCAGCTACGTCCAGGACGTAGCAGTCAATCAAGTCCAGGACGTCAAAAATGACAGACCAACAGGCGCTGTATGACCTCCAGTTGCAGGTCCTAACAATTCTTAGAGAATTGCAGATCGTGTATCTACCATTACGGACATTTACCAGGGACCTGGACCAGGGACCTGGACCAGGGACCGTAGCATATTCTCACCAAGAGAAGAGAAAGACCCTCCGAAGATGTAAAGCCTCATAGCCGAGGCGATAAAGGAGCCGATCTTCACACGGCAGAACCGGGGTTCAAACCTCATCCAGAGTCCATCCCCCATAGGCAGGGCTTAGTACTTTGCTGCGGGAAGAATCAAGTAACAGAAAGTCAGAAACCAAAGGCCGTCCGAGACCTTTAGAGGTTGTAATGAAAAGGAAGAAGAAGAAATGGAGGACTCCAGGAACCTGGACTATAGTACCGAACCGTACCATATCCTCACCAAGAGTAGAATAAGACCCTCCGAGGAACTGCAACTGTGCACACTACTGCGTACAGAGCTATTATGAGTAGTCCCGGTCAATTTCCAATTTAAGTACTTTGGTGAAGTTAGAAAAAAATAGATGCAAAGCAAACTATAAAGATTAAGTAGGATGTGCGTTTCTGACCGGTTCCGCCGGGTATCTGTGGTTCTTGGTAACGCAAAGTACATTAGTGTTACACTAGCGGACCAGGAAATGTCGGCCCAGATTCGATGTGCTGCTACTTAATGCCTGGTACCTCGTACGTACCGGGGTCCCGGGGTAACTGACAGCAGCTCTCACCGTACGTAATTCCATCCATCCATCACGATGCTCAGGGTGTAATTACATTTGTCCTCGCTGTGTTCGACTTCCTCATCAACGTGTCTCCCGGACATTCCCGGCACGGGGCTACCGGCGGAACCCTCTGTCAGGCTCGGTGGCGGCGTACCATTTCGAAAGGATGCACCGGATCTCCTGTCACTACGGTTGATTGGCTTTTATCGTCGATCGCTTATGACTTTTCGCTTCCCGTGGCCTCGCGCCCATTGTCTCGTGGTTGGCAGCAGGTTTGTTGTTCTTTCCATTTTCGCCCACTCTTTCGTTCTCTCGCGCTTTCCTCTTACTCGTACATTTTCCATCAATTCCATCTTCACCACCATAATCTACCCTTGTAATGCGGTGAAGAAGAGGTGCACGTCAGGACTTTCTAGCCAGCATCATACTTCAATAAGCTTATTAGAGCGACAACTTGATTGGTTTGATCGCAAAACGAGCAGCTTTTCTGTTCACGCTCCAAGTGATGGAGTCTACCAGGTCAAGTTTTTGTTCAATTCGACCGCGTCTGGCACTATTTTCCAGCACAAAACGCATCCTTTTTTCTCTCTCTCTCTCTCTTCTGTTAGTCGTGCGTTCCAAGAACTCCTCATTGCATTAGCGTGGACTTCAGTTCCGAGAAGCTGGCGAAAAGCCAAACTGCTGCCAGGCACGGTTCGTATTTGATGGTTTCCAAACTCAACAAATTCTACGTATTGCAGCTGGACGAAACCACCACCATAGTGCATGATTAAAAATTCGGCGAATTCTGCTCATATCCAAACCACATCACAACCTTCTCGTTTTTCTACAGTAACGTTTCGCAATTTGACAACCCGACGACGACGACTCAACATGGTGGACAAACAGGCACATGTGTGGGTTTGTGGCTAATAACAGGACGGTTTTATGTGTCAACGGGTTGCGAGCTCTACGTGATCGTGTCACATGTTTTATTCGTGTGTAGATAGAGCGGTTTTGATGCAATAATTGCATACATTTCGGCGCTGTCAACGGAGCCGCAAACTTCAATTTGAAAATCCTAATTAGTCCGCATGTAGCTAATAGACCACCATGCGAGGAAATTCGAGCACAAGGATTACTAGAAACTCTCGGGTTGATTGCGAATCCTTGTTGGGTTTTTTTTTGTGCTAGAAACGCGTTCTTTGTGATGCGTATTGCATACCACGCGCTAACAATCGCAATGGGCTAATTAATTCTGCTCCGTTGCAGTTTAGAGCAGTTTATCAACTTCAATTAGCCACGGTTCTTTGTGCCTGCGTTGATGTTACGGTTACGAACGCAACCTATTTACAACCGATTTGCAGAACTGTACACTCGGCAACGCTTTGACATGATTGTTTGCAATCGATAGACGGTAGAGCAACAAATCGTGGCTAATTAATTATCGGTCGTATAGCTTTTTCAACACCGACGTGTAACAGTTTGCGACCCTGCCTCGCTCTCTCCCTCTCTCGTACTGCGTCCTGCTAATAGTGTTAAGGCGAGCGAGCCAAGGGCGCAAATCAGTATTAAGATGGGGCGAATGATTCGAGCTATAATTGCGAAACCACCACTAACAAACGAGCGTTAAGCAACGGAAGAAAAGGATTCGCCCGACACTCCGAATTGGGACGATTTGGCGGGACCGGGTCCGAGGAGCCGGAGGAGGAGGTATCAGGATCAGGGTTTTACCACTCCAGCACGTAACCTCCACCAGCCGGTCGAAGCAAATCATAATACCCGCCCGTCGGGTTGGGAGTCACTCCGGCAGTAGTTAGTGCGATTTTGTTTGCATTACGGATTACGCTCGCCTGGCAAACAACTGCATATCCATTGGTGCTGAAAATTGGTTCGCCTCGTGCTTCGGTCGCATCGGGTGGGATTTTCACAGCTCCTGCAGGTGGGGGGGGGGGGGGGGATGGGAAGAGAAGGAAGAAGAGCGAGCAGCGAAGGGTGTGAAGCTCCATCACAGCTTCCCGTTCGGGCGAACAAGAAACTGTAGCATTGGTCCACTGGTTGTCCGTCCTTTTTTTTTGTGGCGAAAGAAAAAACGCCCGATAAGGAACAGGTCGCATCGCATAAATTCGCTGGACGTACTGGATATTTTACGGGCCCGTAACTTAGCGTGGACTTTTCATTCTTTGTTTCATTGTAACGAAACGCCTTTGTTTCGCGTTTTTTTCGCGCGGACCTGATGCCCAAGCTATTCTGATAGAAAATGAAAATCGTACGCCTGAATCGCTACTATGCTGCTACTATTGGCAGCCATTTGTTGAGCGTCTTTTTTTCTTCTGTGCGCCTGCAAGTGCTGCAATTTCACAACACGCCCGTCGGGTTTGCTGCCCGAGTCCGATTATTTATCGCTATCTCTCGCCTATATTGGATTCCCCGATGTCTGCACCACTTGCCGGCTGTACTCTCCGGTACGGGCGTACCAGCATACCGGTCCGGGTGCCAATTATCGGCCTGGCCAACGATTGTGACCGATGCGATGATTGGCCAGTTAACGGTACCAGCTTCCAGGTACGATTTATTTGCTAACCTACTTTTTTGCTACTTCCACCCAGCTCCCAACTAGCCGTTGCACTGTTGTCGACCGTAGGTGCGTATACGTATGGACACATCTTCGGTGTGCGTTTTTTTTTATTCTCCCCTGTACGGCCATTACCGGTGCGCTCGGGCGATTAATTTGTACAAGTTTATTGCGCCCGGCACGGTGTTCCGCACCTCGGCAAAGCCCCGAGGGAACCGTTGCCACGTGAGTGGCGGAACCGGAGATGAACTCTAATGCTTACGACTTCCCGCCCGAAGAAAAACCACCATTTCCGATGCATCCGCGCACGCCGGCTGTCTTTGGGGTGTCTTTGCAGGGAGTTTGGCTGGTGGTGGATGGAAAAGAGCAGCATCCTATCACATTTCCTATTTTCTGCAACCGTCAGCCAACTTTTAATTGGTATGTCGGTTGCCGCAGGAACGCATCAGCCAGCCAGGAAGACCGTACCAGCAATGTGGGTTCCATTCGTTTGTTCGTTTGTCTTGTAGGACCGCGGGCTTTTGTCCGTGGCGAATGATCGGGCCAACCGGGCACTCTCTGAACGTTCGCTACCATTAGAAACTGACGCTATATCCTTAGAACGCTTTGTAAAGCCACTTGTTGCTAGTAGGATTGTTTCCTGGTGCAGCAAACAAAAAAAAAAACGAAAATGAAGCGTTAATTGAAGTAATCCTTTTAATGAGCTGCCATTTGGTGCCATTTACGTCGCACTTCAATCCGTCTGCTTTACCTTCACACAGATCACATTCGCCAGCAAAATTTTGCTGCTGCATCTTGGCGTCGTAAACGCGGTACTATGTCTGTTCTATCTGCTCTTCTACGCCGCGAGCCTGTTCCGGCTGCTGCCGGTCGCGCTGGACGCAATGGACGTCGCCTGTCTACTGTTCGGGCTCTGCTTCAACACGCTGCACTCGATCGCGCTCTGGACACTGTGTGCCCTCAACTTCGATCGATACTTTGCCATCGCGACACCGCTCCACTACGGCACATTCATCAACACCAAGAAGGTACGTCGCTTTGTGTGTTTAAAATTCATCCCCACCAAGAAAGCTGCTGTCGGAGGAAGCGATGCTACATTAGCTTTGCTTTGTCAGTTGGATTGCATGCATCTAGGAGCACTTAGCACAAATTGAAGTCTCAAGTGTCCGGCTTGATTAGCAACATTAACATAAACTGGAGCACATCAATCGTGTGTGGCACACTTGCCCGTCGTTGCACTTGCATCTTGCACCTCTACCGCATGTTACTTGATCTGCCTCTCTCTCTTTCTCTCTCTCTCTCTCTCTCTCTCTCTTATATCCTCATACTGTATACTCTGCACCCATCGCATATCGCATACTATCCTTACGGTACTCAAAAAAAAACAATTTCTGACACCCGGGCGACACACACACCGTTTCTTCACGCTCTGCCCACCACAGCAGGTCCTGATAACGCTCGGTGCTGGTTGGATCGTGTCAACACTGTTCAGCTTACCGCAAGCCGTACGCATCTCGGCCTATAAGTTCGACAGCGATTACGAGCTGTGCCTGCCAAACCTGCAGACGACGGAATCGCTCATCTACAGCATCAGCTTCGTCCTGTTCACCATCCTGTTACCGATCGTGCTGATACTGGGCTGTAACCTGAAGGTAAGTAAAGATGATCCACCCCCCCCCCCCTCCAAACTATCCGATCCAATCCAATGTCATCCTTACCTGGGGGAGGGTTGTACCGACTTGGCCCATCCTGCGCCAGCCGTAATTACACTGCTTCTTCAGTGCTCCTCCCACATCGTCCGAAATGTCAAACGGGCATTTTCGGCAAAACCCAGTGACAGCAATCAGTAAGTCAATCATCATCAGCGTCACCCATCCCGAACCACCCGAAAAACGCCAACATCGATCCACACCACGTGATTTTACGACACCGGGTAACCGGGTCCGGAAGATACACCGGTTGTGAGATTAGCTTCGACATAAAGAGAGCCCCCCCCCCCCCCCCCCCCCCCCCCTCATACCCAAAAGCCGCCACTGCCAGGGTGCTACTATATTTAGCGCCTTTTTTCCGAATAATATCGTATTTAATTATGTGCCTCCCACATGCCACCGAACCTACTTATAACTCGCACGATAGCCTCTAGAGAGCGCTGAGTGTGTACGAAGCGAAGAAGTGGCGAGGAGTTGGGAAACTGTTCCCAAACAAACTGTATCCTTCTTAATCAGCATCAAAAAAACAACAACAAATACACACCCCGACGTGATAAAAATGAGTGGCACACACACACACATACAGCAAAAAAGCTTTACCGTTAGCTCATGAATATGAATGTGCGATAAACTTCAAAAGCGCTACCGTTCGAGAGCTACAGGGAAAGATCAGCCTGCGATGTAATTGCGCCCGAATGGTAGGCAAACGGTAAAACACGTTACAAGCTCAATCGTGTGGGTGTGTAATGTATGGTGGTGGTGGAAGTTGGGGAAAGTGATTACGATGCGAGCGTGATCGGGCTAAAGCTCCAAACCTGGTCCTGCTTCACATCATCGAACTCGACTCCATTTGCATTGACCTGGTCGCGCGCGCCTGGATGCTTGCATGATTTTCCTTTTCTCCAAGCGCGGTTTTCCAATTTTGCGCTCACAGCAGTAAACACCGACCGGGGATCGGTTGGTGGATGAAAAACGGTGAGCAGGAGCCTGTGTAGGGGGACTATTTGTTCGGTTTGTCACGACTGTTAGAGCCTGGTAAACTGGTAAAGTGAGTAGTCGAAGCAGCCTGATGGTGTGATACCCTGTGAAGGGCCAAGGCGGAGTGAAAGGCGGAATCGATAAATCGATAGCGAACGATATATTTTAATCAACTTCCCAATCGTTGAGCAATCATTGGCATTGCAGCGGTTGCTTGCAACCGGGACCGAAATGTACTTTGGTCTCCTCCAAGACTTGCCGTCAAGTTAAAGGAGGTACAAGGAAGGATTATACCTGTGCACAAGAGGGTTAGAAGTCGTGAACCTTCCTCAAGGACAGTTCAGGGTTTTTTTTTAGGTCGATGTGCGAGTGGGTTTAAGGTAAAATGGTAGTAACCTTCACCTCTCCAAATGTCCTTGCCCATCCCGGAGAGTTCGTGCCTGAACTTTCGATTCCCTGGTCTCGTATCGCCGTATTTTAATATTCACGAGCTTAACATGTCCGACGGGAACTATTTCTTTTTCCGCGTATTTTCCCTTTCTTCTTCCATACCCAGGTCCTGATGATTGCACGCTATCAGCGCAATCGTATCGCGTCCGCCATCCTGGAGGTGACACTGTCCGCCCAGCTGACC
This sequence comes from Anopheles stephensi, assembly GCF_013141755.1. NCBI lineage: Eukaryota > Metazoa > Arthropoda > Insecta > Diptera > Culicidae > Anopheles > Anopheles stephensi. The sequence goes on from NC_050201.1 coordinate 13,037,211, forward strand.
ATCACCCATCAGCGGAATCCGTTCTTTGTGCCGAATGCCGGTGCAGGTCCGGCCGGTTCCGGACCTGCCGCCGACTGCAAACCGTACACGCAAGCCTCGAACCAAAACAATCCGGCCGCGAACGTGATCCAACTCGTCGGGTCGGCCATACTGTTCCACTGTCCGTACTACTTCGTGATCCTGTGGAACAGTGTGCTACCGTTTGTAGCGAACGGTTGGCGCACACCGGCCCTGCTGCTCAATTTGGCCTCGTTTCTGCTGCTGCTGTCGCCCACCATTAACGCGATTCTGTACGGCGTGCGGAGCAAAATAGTGCGTCGCTCGTTCCGGAATATCTGGCGCAAGCAGAAGCAGAAGATTGAGATACACTACGAGATACAGGCGCGGACACCGTCGACTTGTGGGTCGCGCCGTCCTTCGCTCAGTGGTACCCAGTTTCAGCAGCAGCAACTACAGCAGCAACAACAACCACTGCTGCTAGCGTTCGCTGCTGAAGCTAGCAGGCCTAGTTCGGCTAGTGGTGCTACCGCTCCGGATACACGCTCGGAGATTGGACTAGACCCGGACGGATCGGCGCACGATGCGACGCTTCAGTCACCGTTAGGGCGGGTAAAGTTTGGTAGCTGTTCCGCGCTGAGCGGACCCCTGTTTGTATGCAATCCACCGCAGCACACGCTGCATCATCCTTCATCGCATCATCATCATCACGGTGCCGGACCGCGGCCCAAGATTACCATCACGAAGATACTCACCGACGACGATGACGATACGGTGGCGGCGTCCATCCGCTCACCACCACCACCACCATCACCAGCCTCCCCGCTTTCGCCATCCGTGTCCATGTACGAGCATCATGGGTTTGACTTCATAGCGGCCGCCGCCGTCGATGGTGGGCGGCTGCCGGCGGCACTCGTCGCCACGATACCACCGATCTGCACCACAGACAATCTCAGCGTCGCTGGACAATCAGGTGCCAAGCTGCACCCTGCTGCACCCCTGTCGGCCGGCCCCAGCTGCCTTGAGCCGAAGATATCGTTTAGAAAGTTTTCCTCGCTGCAGGAAATCTTAGGCAACGGGACTGACTAAAACCTTGGCCGCAAAAAGGATATACCTATACACCTAGACACATATACATATACATATATGAATATACATATATATATATATATATATTTAACGTACCATTAGATGTGCAAGCAAAGGTTTACACTGCTAAGCATACTCGTGTTTACTCTCTCTCTCTCTCTTTCTCGCTCTCGCTCCCCCGTTTCCGGTCCGGCCCTATCAACCCACAAACCCTTCCTGCATGTATCACGTATCCAGTGATGGGACGGACAGGGATTTTCTGTGGGGACAGGAGGAGGAGTGTGAGAGAGGGGCTTGAAGAGCGAGGATCGTTGTAAACCGGGTAAACGTGTAGCGAATTTAGTTGTGCGAAAGGTGATTTCGAATGCTTCTTCCCAGTAGCAGCAGCAGCAGCAGCAGCAGAAAAACGAAAACAGAAGCACAATCGTAAGAAGAAAAGAGAGAAGAAATGAAAAACAATATCTAAATCGTAAAAGAAGAAGCAAAAAGGGTGTAAAACACATTAGAGAAATTATTTAAGAGGTAAAACAAAGCGAGAGAAGAAGTGAAAAAAAAATCGCACGTCGACGTAGTAATCAGCAGCTCCTAAAGCCACTCCCCGAAGAGGACGAAGAAGCAAAAAAAAGACACCTGTAAGTGATGCAATCGAAGGAATTTAAACCAAAAAAAAATGAAAACCCACCACCACCCACCCACACGTGGTAACGAAACAAAAAAAAAATTAGGAATAAAAATGTATTACATTTTGCACGTACAAATCATGTTTGAGAGACTTAGTGCAAGCAAAACAAGCAACAAAAAAAAAATAAATTGAAAAAAAAAATGAAAAACACTGTAGAACAAAAAGTGCAAACACCTTTCCTGGAAACGAAAACGAAACCAAAAAATATATCAATATAGAGAAGAAAAAAACGAAAGCAAGAGAAGAAAAAAACAAGGTAAACTAGACAACTAAACAAGTAAATGACAGCACTAGCTAATGGATAGGTCACCCGAAGAAGAAATATGAAAATTCTAAGCCCAAACATTGAAGCTCAAACGCGACTCTTACAGTGTTCCCTTAGGTCATACAGCAAGTGTCCACGTGTTTATAGCAATGGGCAGTTCGAGATACAACACTGATCAGACGTTGATTGCTTTGTGTGTTTGAGTTATGTCTGCATCGTTTATTGTTTTAAACATATAGACACTTGTGTCATATGACCCTGACAAACACTGGTCACGGCAGGTAAAGCAGTAGGATCTCACCAGTCATGTCCCCAAATGCCACGTTACAGTAGTAGCTTTAGAAGGTGGTAAGAGAAGAAGAAACTGAAGAAGCAAGAGAAAACGAGTTGAACTAATGGGCTAACGGTGGGGTGACACGAACGGGGAAGATGGCCCGCCATGTCTGTCTGTCACTGATGCAACTTTTGCTCCATATGATGTAGCAGAAACGTCCGCCGTTACCACACTACGGAATAAACTAAAAGGAAATGTTTTTTGTGTTAGCTCAGGTTGGCTGTGGCTCGGTGTTATTAAGTTCGATTTTTGTTTGCCTTCCCAACATTCCCCCCCCCCCCCCCCTATGCCGATGACACATACATGCGAATGCTTTCACCAGGTCAGTGAGTTGCCGTGGCCTGGCAGCTTGCACTCATAAATCGCCGATCAGCATGGAGACTTGCGCCACCAGCAAACACACACACACAGAAGACCAGCAGAAACTTCGCCGCGGTGTGGATGAGTGAAGCCTTAGCAGCTTCGTGCCTCACATTAGCGTTCATTATTCATGGGGTTTCCACCCGCAAAACCTCTGGTCAAACCCGTAACGCAAACCCTGGTCAAACCCGTAACGCAAAAGGGCATTCCGGAAGCCCGCCGTATAATTGTTTTAAGTCCAAGTTTGCCATCCTTCCGCTCTCGTAGCACACGAGTGTGTAGGTGTGTGCCAACGTTCAGGTGATTCAGCATGTGTGTTTGTGTGTGTGTTGTGTTTGGGAAAATGGAAAACAAGCCGAAAGAAAGAAGGATACGGGACTGCAGCGGATATCAATTATTACTGAGTTGGTCCTTGCGAGCGTGTGTTTTTTTGGGGGCCACACAGAAAATGAACATCGGGAAGAAAGCACACACACACAGCACATGGGGTATCCACTTTTTCGTAGCAGATGAAGGTGGATAACGATGGTGCGTTGGGAAGAGACATCCATAAATTGTGTAACGAGAAAAAAAGGAATTTCTGATGGAGTCCTGGCAAGGTAGACTAGGACATTATACGAATGACAATGACCAGAATCACATGTCAGATGAAGGTAGATGGATAGTTATTATGGCTCTTTGCAATCACCAAGGCTCAGCGCCTGGGAGCTGAGCGGACCTATTTTCTTTTCGATCTGGCGGTAGAAGAAACTGGAGAACACCTTCTTGGAAATCTTGAAGTCTTGCAAATGGAAGCTTCGGTGACCATTTTCTATAAGTCAATCCAGAACGCGGCATAAGCTGATGACATAGGCTTCATTGCTTTTGACTCTCCAATATAGCAGAGCTCCACCAAAAGAGTGGGCAGATGGAACGAATCCACGGGATGGAGATTATGGAGACAAAAATCAATATGATGGTGGCACCAGCAGGGCCGATAGAAACAAACACTGATGTACAGATAGGTGACCACAACTTTGAAGTCATCCAAAACTTCGTATATCTTTTGTCAAAAGTCAGCACTAACAACAACATAGATGGGTACAAGGGTGCTTGCCAACTACTGATGCTTAATTACCAGAAGACACTTGGAAATAACCTGAATTACCAGAAGAAACGGACTGTACAGAATATTTTTAAATCCTGTCCTATTCATTCGCTTCTGAGATATGGGCTATGACCGAAACCCAAAAATTTCTCCTTGTCGGGTTTTAAAATTAAAATATTCAGTAGGATTTTTGGCTTGTATGTCCAAACCCAATGGAGTAGCCACTACAATGACGAGCTTTAGCTGCTCGCCTGTAGCACGAAGGACGAGACTGTCGAAAAAAATGATGTTCGAATTTTCCCAGCTTTTACTGAGCCCTCATGACCACAGACCGATAAAATAAAGTCTTGAAATCTGAGGTTGGCTTAAAAAATTTGGCAAAAGTCTGAATAGATGCCCCCCCCCCCCCACCCCCACCCCCATTCACGGACACTCATTTTTACAAGTGAGTTACGCAAAAGGGTATCTTTTTCATTATTTATTAAAACAATTTTTCACATTTTTGTTTTACTTTTACCTAAATTTAAGGTAACTCAGTAGCAAAAATGAGTGCCCGTGAGTGGGGGAGTGGGGCATCTATTCAGACTTTAGCCAGTTTTTGCTACGAAATTACCTCTATTACACCTTCCACTACTCCCTCGAGCGTTACGTAATTTATGGACGACTCCCAAGTAAAAATGCAAGTATCAAACGGATGCGTGAGGATACTCAATCGATCGAGCGAAAGGAAGAGTGTGTACGAGAGTGCGAGAAAGGAAAAGCGAGAAGAGGTGAAGAACAGAGGAAGGGAAGTTAACTATTACAAACCATCGGTTATAAATATGTAATGGTTCTCCTTCACTTTTTATACACAAATTCTCTCTCCCTTTCTCTCTCTCTCTCTCTCTCTCTCACCTGTTACGTCCCTATTCGCCGCTCTGCAAACATTCGTCCTTTCACACGGCGAAGGACTTTAAAGCTTTAGTCGATTATTTTAGTCCGCCGCGTCGCCCATACCGGCAAGTGTATATGTGTGTATGGTAGTAAACATTGTTTGGCAGTGCCTCTCTCTCTCTCTCCCGCTCACTCTCGCTCTCTTTCGCGCCACACCCGCAACAGGCTGAAGGTCACTGTTACGAGTAAAAAGCCCCCATACGGATGGGGCTTCTCCACTTGAACAAAATACCACTCGACACTGCATAATTATGCTCGGATTGTCTGCTCGGTCGCTTTATTAAACCTCATACCTTACTGTTCATGCAGTTTCGTTGCATTTAGCCATACCAGTGGAGGCATTTACAACTGGTTTACTATATTACAAACAAACCAACAAAAACAACAAAAAAAGAAAATGAACGTGTCGGTACAGTGGTGAGAATAAGTATGAGGGCACGATTCATCGTTCACGAGTCAACGTTCTCAACTTAGTTGATACATTATCATTGTTCTGATAATTCAAATAATTTTTAAAATATGTTTTCCAGTAGCCTCCAAATATTCTTTCTATTGCAGCTTATCAGTCTAGAAATAATGCGAATTAAGGAGTCAGAATCTTCCAGGCAGTCCAAAATAATTGATGGGTCAAACGACTGTGAGAAGTACCGCGTCATGCAACGTCCTCGGTGATAGTCAATACTGGTGAGTATGGGTCTGAACGTGTTAAAGTGTCTCTACAACAAAACAAGCCAGTAAATCTAATAGAGGCAATGGCTGTTCATCATATGGAGTACATTTCATCAAGGAGATAATTAATCACATTACTCAAGGGTTGCCCGGTAGTAGATGTGATAGCGGCGCCGGTCTTCACACAGCAGGATCCCATCTGGGCTGTCCTCCCAATACTGACTATCCAACTATGCGGTATCAATAAGTCTAGTAAGCCTTAGTGATCGTTAGGCCAAGAAAGAAGAATAAGAATTACTCACAATTACCTCTGAAACATGGATTCTGTCCAAAACTGAAGAATTCTTTTCAGTTGCCATCGAGAGAAAAATCCACAGAAGGATTGTCTACAGAGTGGAAGGTTAATAAAGGAGCTGCTACAATACCGAGCTCCATGAGCTGTACAATCACCGTCCCATCCAGCAGCAAGTGAGACTCGCTAGGATCCGGTGTACTGATCATGTCATTAAATTAATACCGGACGATCCATCCCTTAAAGTCTTTTTAGGCTATCCACATACGATATAGAATGGGCAGCAGGCGTTCGCGTCGACTGATAGACGACGGCATTAAACCTTCGGTAGCAGAATCGAGCATTCCTGACAGTAGGTCAAGACTGCGGAGAATTTCTATTCCTATTTAGCTCTACAACCTCTAGAGATTTTGCCATCCCATGACCTGCTGCCTTGACTTGATAATAACCGTAGAATAGTCAGTCTTCTGATAGTATATACCAGATGACCCGCAAGTGCCTTGGTGATCAGATCTTCCCAAGTAGGTAAGAACTCTAGTAAATATTCTTATGAAATAGGCATCGAATAGAACTCCACCTATACTCACTTCCACTAGTGTATAAGCATTGGACATTTAAAAAGATCATCAAGCAAACTCTTGAAACACTCGGAACGAGGGAGTAGGAAAAAAAGAACCCCGATGTCAACAGGTTCATTCCGCGCGCCACTCGGTGGGAGATTATTGTGTGCCTTTTTTCTGTCTGGGTGTGTGATGTGAACCATTGGGGAGATAAAAACAAATTCTCGCACTGGTTACGGCGAATAGAACTCCACGTCATTACATGGATGTGATTCATGCAGTCTGTACGTAGGGTACAGACAATGTTAACCACTGGTCTCTGATGAATATACGGTATATACGGGCACGAGAAAGTTGTAAAGTAATTTACTTCCTCCACAGCCATCCACAGCTTACACGTCTGTCCGCCAGCGAAAAAGCTTCAGAATGAAATAGAAATTTAATCGGAAGTGGTACGAGTCAGACTTTTCCGCGTCTGCCGTACACCACAACCGGCGCTTGTGTCAATCTCGCTCGTGGCTACGGGAAACGCCACACTACAACAGGAAGTTGTGTCTATTTTTAGTCCGCCGCACACTCATCGTCGCCGCCGGAAGTGTTCGCCGATGCAGTTCCTCCCGACAACGCTTTACTCCTTAAACAGATAAGGATAAAAGAGTGTGTGTGTGTGTGTGAGAGAGAGAGAAAAAGACCGCAGCACCGAGGTTTAATCAACTTTTGCACCACAGATGGACCTCCGCTAAATAGTGCTGGCGAATGCAATCAAACCGTAGTAGACCAACAATACTCCGTTATCCATCTTCTCGCAAAGGCCGTTTGATGTGGTACGAAACCACAACGGCGACGCATTCCTGGAAAGCGGAAGTGCAATAATGTGACAAATGGGTAACTGGGTTTGGTGTTCATTTTTAGAATTCCACATCCGAGAACGGAATGGTTGTGAGAAGCGTGGTGCGTCCACAGCCACCCGGATGCTCAATTATGCACGCGCCGGAAGCGTGCTGCGTCGTCGGGACCGGTCGGAGTTGGAGGTGAATAAAAATATCATCGTCAATAGCCGTGTAAGCAAAAACATGGACGAAACCTTGCATTTCTGGCGGCAGGCAGTAAACGGACAGAGGACCTGGGAAGATGGCGAAGTGGAGTTGTTCGATAAGTGCAAACGAAAACTTTGCAATGATCGAGAGAACGTTGGGTTTCTCACCTTGACCGTGTGGAGATCATATTTACCTGTTCAATATGGCGGTGTGATCGGTCCCATTGCGATGCTTCACAGTGATGTGTTAGGTCTGCAAACTGTGCGTGTGACTTAAAGTCACTCTCAACAACAACAAAATGTCTGAGTACTTCAAGAGAGCGTCATAAGAAGTTCACAACATCTCTGGAATTTGGCCGAATGTTGCATGGTTTCGAAAACATCCAGAATCTTCTAGATCACTGTTATCACTCGCGGCAGTCAAAAATAGTTCCATACTCTCTAGATTCCCGTTTCAAAACGTAGTAAGACAAACAAAAACCAGTAACACCCCAACAATAACAAAAAATCCCCCTCCAAAAACCTCAATGGGCGGCCTCTTATCACGGCATGAGGTTTGTTTCAGTTTGACTAATACCTTGAGCGGCCTCGACCGTAACCCAGCACACATAGACTTCTGGTATCTTCACGCTCGTGCTTCAGCAACCCCTCGCAGCGTTAGTAAGATCGTGTCCGACGATGTCTACCCGTTAGCAGGGTTTCCTCACCAACCGCCCGCCTGTAGATAAACCTCCAAATCGCGCAACGCGCACAAAAACAACCCCACAAAACCGTACGAATTAGGTCATGAAAATGACGGAAAACACCATGTGAGCGTGGTCCTCTAGGAAGGCCGCTGCCATGCAACAAAAAAAAAACAGAAATGACCTGGACATACGGTGCGCCGTGCGTTCACCGTGGATGCGACAACGCCGACGGTGCATTACACAACACCACCAACCGAAAATAAAATCGAAATCGAATAGCCGCGTAATAGCATGGCGTACCAGACGCACCCTGAAGAAGCTGGTAAGGCAGAGGGGAAACAAAAATATCGTTCCCACCCCAAAAAAAAAAAAAGGTCGACCGAACAGTGCGATAGAACGCGCCGTACCGGGAGTCTCTGCTAGACCGGAGTCCGCGGACTAGTTGCGGCAGAGCACGTGGATTGAAGAGAATGCGATAGAGCGGCGAGTGATCACTGATTAGCGATCGCAACACGGGGCAACCTTGCCAAAAAAGCGTAGAGAAGAGAGCATCCGATCCGGTAACGCTTGTCAGAGCCTAGCACGGAGCCTCAGCAAACGGTGCGACGGTGTGCTGAAAGTTCATTCATTCACCAGTACACTATCGGAAGTTCCTTTCAACGAGCGCGCGCGCGTTTGTCTTCCCAAAACCAAGTTCCGGCTTGTGAAGTTGGTGATCGGTGTTCCTGGTTCCTATGCAGGACTTGTAGTGTTGTGTCGACTCCAGAGCTCAACATATGCTTTAGTTGAAGTTGAAGTTATATTCATCCCTGCCCTACATCATGGTGCCCTTGTGCTAGTGTGCTTCATCTCCATCAAACACACACACACATATACCCCCGTCCAAACCGCCGAAAGTGTCCCGAAGAAATCCCGCCAGGAAAATCATGACGATCAACTGGTAAGGTATTAGCTTCATCGAGCTGTCTGTAACCGCAATCAAAGCGAAACCTCACCTCCATTCAACATTCATCACGTGTGCAATCAAAACCCGGGAACCAGCACCAGTTAGGCCAAAAAGCTCACCGCATCCGGTGATACGTTAAAGCAGTACGACGCCGCAGGGCATCATCATATCGTCAGCCAGGATCAATAAGCTTAGGGTCTGTTCCATCTTCCAGAACACACACCCGGCTTCCGGTGTTCTATGCACGGGGGACCATTCTATCGCTATCCCGCCTGCTTTTCTTCTTCTGTCGCTCTCTCTCTCTCTCTCTCTCTATCATTAACTTTTATGCTGGTGACATCTTGATATCTTTTTCGGAGTCCTGCGTTGTGTACCACCTGCCTCATGTAGTTCGTAGAATAGCTCTCACGTGTCGAGGCGATTGTGTTTACCCCGTGCGCCGGCTTGTGTGTGCGTTGTTTCGGTTCCTATAGTATCCAGGAAAATCGACCGCTTGGTGCAGTCGGGTGGGCAATGTATCAAATTTCGCGTTTGAACTCCAGCACGGCAAGAGCATGCGCACGACACATCGGCCGCGTTTCGTGCAGGTGGATTGAACCACGACGAACCGACCGACCGAGAGTTGCCGACTGTCGGCTCTGGAGGAGGTAGAGATGTGCTTGCCCTGTGTCAAGTGTGGTTCACACCGGACTGGTGGGTACCGATCCAACTGTGTACAGTGCCTTCCGTCGGGTAGTGCTGAAGATGTTCCGGTTCGATAAACGGTAGCGCACGATGCCGTATCTCCACATGGACAATCGATGGTGCATATGTTAATTGATACACAGTCACCGGCTGTGAATGTGTGACTGTGCGACTCCCGGAGGCTAACGTCGTCTGTATCTTCTTCTTCACAGCCGTACGCTAGTGCTTTACTTCCATGTACCGCTTGTGGCGGTTCTACTGTACTGGTTCCGACCGTACCTGTACGACATCGGTGTCAGTACGCAGCAGACGGCACCTCACCATGGAACATCCGACGCCCTTATACCGCCGGATCCGGGCCATACCGATCTCACGGTCAAGCTGTCCTACTCAACGCTTCACATGTACGAAACGGCGGCCATCTGCTCGGATTCGGACATTTGCAGTAAAATTGGTCGGTAAGGTCGTCACATGCAAACACATACACGGTCACGGTACACCATAACTCGCTGTTCTGTTTATAGGGATCTGCTGAAACGGAACGGATCGGCAGTTGATGCCACCATCGGTACGATGTTCTGTGCCGGGCTTACCAACCTCCAGTCGATGGGTTTAGGTGGTGGCTTCGTGATGAACATTTACCGGCGCGAGGAACGTCGAGCCTACACGATGGATGCACGCGAAATAGCAGCCGGCCAAGCAACGGAAGATATGCACCTGCACGATCCACGTACGACGAACGAAGGTCCCCTGTCGTTGGCGGTACCTGGTGAGCTAAAGGGCTACTGGGAAGCACATCAGCGTTTCGGGCAGCTCAGCTGGGCCGAAGTGTTACGTCCGACGCAGGAACTGTGCCGCCGTGGTATTCCGATCTCCAAGCACATGCAGGATTCCCTATCCTTCAACTCCAAAGCACTTGCTGATGAACAGATTAGGTAAGAGGGCGCGTAGGCTCAATGCTGGTGGTGTATTAACATTCGGTTTTCCCCACCAAACAGAGAGCTTTTCACCGATCCAGCAACCGGTCGGCGGAAGCTGCAGGGTGACATGATACGGCCAACGAAACTTTGTGACACACTCGATCGAATAGCGGTCGAGGGTGGTGACACACTGTACCAGGGCACGTTGGCGAACGAGTTTGCGGCGGATCTGCAGGACATGGGTAGCATCATTACGATGGATGATCTCCGGAGCTATAAGTAAGCCATCTATTCTCCTGCCGTAGTTTAATAGTAATAATTTCTTCCTCCTCCATAGCGTCCGCTGGAATGAATCCATACCGATTGATCTGGACGGGGACACGATGTACGTGGTACCGCCACCGGCAAGCGGTGTCCTGCTTGGGTTCATCATGAACATTCTCAAAGGGTATCACTTTCAGCCGGATGATGCACGCAGCATCGAGGATACCATCCGGACGGTGCACCGCATCGTGGAGGCATTCAAGTTTGCGTACGGCAAACGGACGGAAATTGGAGATCCTTCGTTCGTCGATGTAGCTGAGGTAGGCTGAGGTGACCCTTGGAATGAACTGAAGATGGACTAACGCGAATGCTCCTAACCTACAGCTTACAGCCAATCTCACCTCGGTTGAATACGCGGAAGCCATAAGAAAGCGTATCGAAGACGCACTCACACGGACGGAACCGACCGACTACGATGGTTACTTCTTCACGCCCAACAATGACGGCACGGCACACATTTCGGTGCTAGGTAAGCGACGGTTGTAGCTAACCTAAACGCTCACGCCTAACCTCTCCTATGCACACTCACAACAGCCCCATCCGGAGATGCAGTATCGGTGACCAGCTCGGTGAACTTTTAGTAAGCGTCTGCAACGTCTACACATAGTCCCGCGCTCTTAACAACTCTTCATTTTGTAGCTTCGGTGCAGGCCTGATGGGACATCGTACCGGCATCATCGTGAACAGTGGTATGGATGATTTTTCATCGCCCGGCCTACTCAACTACTTCGGACTGCCGGGCTCGAAAGCAAACTTCATTCGACCGCACAAGCGAGCACTGTCCTCGATGTCACCGACGATTGTGACGGATCCGGAGCACAACGTCAAGCTGGTAGTTGGTGCTGCCGGTGGAACGAAAATTACCACAGCCGTCGCACTGGTATGTTTGGGCGATTGTATATTCTCCTTCACGGGAAGTATTTATATCCCAATGTTTGTGTCCTCCCCTGTTCGTAGACGATAATGCGCGTACTATGGTTTGGGTACGACATCAAGGAAGCGATCGATGCGCCCCGATTTCACCATCAACTGATGCCGATGGCGGTACAGTACGAGTACGGCAATCTGGATGTAAGTGAATCATTACTGTCCTCGGACCTGTACTTATTTGGAATTGGCACTATTTTAGCTCATCGTGAAGGGACTGCAGCGCAAAGGACATCGAACGATGCGCTACCGGGAGCGTGGTTCCATCATCTGTGCCATCGCCCAGAATGCATCCGGCGTGTACGCCAACGCTGACTTCCGGAAGGGTGGTGATGTGGCCGGATTCTAGCCAGAGACAGAGAGTGAGAGAGAGAGAGAGAGAGAGAGAGAGAGAGAGAGAGAGAGAGGTTTTGCTGCCAAAGCCGTGCAGTATGAAAACGTGACCGCCACTACGTACGGCGGCCATAGGAAAGACATCGCCCAACACTCGCGATGCGAGAGGGCGAGCCTTAATATAGCTGTAATACTAGTACATAAACTCACGGGTTACAAAAGCATTCGTTTACATTGTAAAAAAAGAAAATAACCAAAGCATTTAAAGCCAACTTTAACTCGTAAACAAAAAACGGAAAGCGCTGTTCAGCGTCTATCTCCTGGTGCTAGCTAGATAGTGTAATATTTCGTGCAATATGATGTTGTGAACGGGCGACAGAAGACACAATCAATAAAAACAGTGTGTTTAAAATAGTTACTTTCAGTACAGATCTATCTATCGATATCGATCTAGAGCCCGACTGCCGCATACAAGACTGGTGCACAGCTCCGTCGTTCCAGAATCTGCTTTGCATTACGATTTATGGTCTTGGATTTGGATCTGGCCAGGTCTTCAATACTTTTCCAGAAAGCTTGGTCCAGAGCTGCACCCAGTCTCCGACAGATTCGAGTCCATTTGATCCAGCCGATCAAATCGCTTTGTTCTTCTAGACCTCTTGTCAAACGGGTCGCTGACGAGCACGAGCGGACGAGTGGTGAGTCTGGCGTCCTCTTTACGTCCATATTATGTCTCAACCTTTGTATCCTACCGGTATAGCCCACAGCCAGGATTTTTGATCCTACAACCTAAAGAGCTCCTTTGACCTGTTATAACTGAATTTCATTACCCTAATTGTATCCATAACTGGATTGTCAGTCCTACGTATCTGTCGACCAGGGTATGCTGTGTGCGTCCCTGACGGACGGCGAATGCCAAACGGACACCTCCATTAGCATAGTTAGCGCAAGACTCCGGTCCAGTATCTCCCTCCGTCCGGTGACGTATCAAGCACCTTTAAGCGGAATGAAAATAAGGAGCTCGATTTTCGAGATTGAAGATCTGCTAACCGAACTTGTGCGAGGCATGGGCCTCGTCGAAAGGGTCCCATAGAATGTAGCTTAGTAAATTAAATCTGATAGGACCTCGAACTTGACCCTGAACTTCTGAAAGCCCACCGCCGATCAACCGATTCGATTTGACAAGGGGACCCGCAGCATCCATGGCGCCTGCGGTCTCCAAAGGCCCTGATCTGCTCAATGTACTTGTCCCACAAGCGTCATTAGTAAAGAATTAATTGATGCAAAAAATGGTTTAAAGAAATCAGATCGAAAAACAGTTGAACTGTGGTAATGTTTACGTTCGACCTTTGGAGCACAAAATCGTTGTTCAAACTGCGCTTTCTTTGGGACACAAATTATCCATCAAGACCAAGGTTGATAAATACGAGCTAAGCACAACGCGGCGATTCCGCATGCGAACAACAAAACGAAACTATTCAGTAAAATTCAACTGCAACTCATTCGAAATAAATAAAAAAGCAGAGCAAAAATTATCGCGTTTGTTTTCCCACCATTCAAAAGCTTACAACCACTTTTTCCTTTTCTTACATTCATATTTACATTTACATGATCGCATCGATAAACCTTGACCGTCCATCGTGCTCCAAAATTGGCCCATAGAAAAACAAAACGTCAAACTGCCAATGACAGCGCTGTCATCGCCGGTTTCCCCGCTTAATTTTCATTCTAATTCTTGCTTTCGGTAGCGTCGGACGTGTTAGAACGCGTGTGCTCTCTTGTGCAGTCTCCTCTTTTGTTCCCAACGTATCACTGCGACTCCTTTCATCAACGCGCAGAAAAATGGCTGACGAGAAAAAGGTAAATTACCGGGTGGCAACAACCGGCGTGGGCAGGGATTTCGGGAAAGCAGCCCTTGTGTTTTAGTGGAAAATAGATATATTAATCGTGCGATACTGCGTAATTGCGTACTCGCCACCAATTTGATTCTCTCTTTTTATTGCGTTATTGCCATTTTCCCGGGCGTCATTGCGCGGCGTGTGTTCTTCTCACTATCCGTACCCCCTTCCCCACCTCCATCAACCTACCTTCCCACTCCCTACCAACACTTTGTTGAAACCCGCTCAAACCTTCCTCTACGAAAACCGCCCGCCATTGCTACAAAATGCCGGGCCTTTTGATCGCTCGCGCGGTAAGTCCGCTGTTTTTTACTTCTAGTGGATAATGTATAGCATACTATCATGACTAATAGCCATTTTAGTTTTATCAAGTTTGGTTTGCCGGTTTTGTAAATGTATCATTAGAATATAGTTTACGTTGTGAACGTTTATCTCGTTGTTTTGTCTTCAGTAACATCCTTCTCCACTACTTTTTTTCTACTCTACTCTCACACCCATCTTCATTTTGCTTGTGTTTCCCGGAAACGAAGGAATAGCAGCCTTTGCGCGGGGAGACACCACCATCGCAACAGTTTGTGCTTCTGTTCTGCGTCCTTTTTTTTTGTCTTGCGTCCTTTTTTTTGTCCTGCGTTTGTATGTAGCTTTTTCTCTAGCACCGCATCTTCTTGGAAACTAGAATACCTTCTCACCAATCTACTCTGCACGGTAAATGTAACATTTTGCTAAGAAAAGTAAGGTTAGCTTTTTGTTCGTTCGGAGTCGAACCAAACAGTAGCGGGAGTGGGGACTTATGTATCATTCGTGTGTTGTTTGAATACGAACATGAACGAGCATGTCCCCTCGCGTTTGTAACTGCTTGTGGGTGTAACAAAGTTTGTAGCACTGTACGCGTAAGTTAGTCATAAGATTGTATAGAACTAACAGCAAACATTACATTTGTCTCTTTTGTGGCGTCTCATTATTTGTTCATTGGTTACTTGGTTTTTATTACTTTTGTAAGTATTTTACTAATATACGAATGTGTTTTTCAATGCTACATCGCAACATCATCATCGGCTTCAACAACCATCTTCAAAAAAAAACCCGTATGTGCAGTCGGAAAATAAAAAACGCAAGGGTTCCGAAACCGAGCATATCAATCTGAAGGTCCTGGGACAGGACAATGCGGTGGTTCAGTTTAAAATTAAAAAACATACACCACTGCGCAAGCTGATGAACGCGTACTGCGATCGTGCGGTAAGTAGCGACTAAACCTTGGTTTTGCTATCTAACAATTTTTCTCTAATTCAAACCTCTCTCCATACCGTGCACACTCTCGGCTACTTTACAGGGTTTGTCGATGCAGGTGGTTCGCTTCCGGTTCGACGGTCAACCGATTAACGAGAACGATACGCCCACTACCCTCGAGATGGAGGAAGGCGACACCATCGAGGTATACCAGCAACAGACCGGCGGCGCTTAGGCGGGGGATCTCTCCATTATTTAAACAATGTATAGAAGAAGCGGCTGGAAGGAGGGGCCGCCCTCTTTCCGCGGGAGCGTGGGTGGACGTTATTAGGATTAAGTTTTTTTTTTCCTTATTATTACTTGAACCGGTGGCGGGGCTCACTGCGCCGGTAGTAGAGAAGAAGGAGCCTTTTTCTGATTTAAAATTCCATTCGTTGTTTATAAGGAAAAATGAGAGGAAAAACTTGTTTGCCCCTTTTTGCTTTTCTTTTGTTTCGTTTCGTTTGCGGCCGAGCGCGCGCGCGCTTGTTCAGTTGGCGGATTTTAGTACAAACGCGAGAGGGATAGGAGGATTAATTGACGCAAGCCTCACTGTTGGGCAGAAGTAGGGGAGTAGTAATGACTTATCTGTGCTCTTAGCAACGGATATATTTGCGTCTGTCGCTAGTGTACGACTCTGATCCCTGTTTCGGTATTAAGCAAAAAATCTAGGAGCGTTTTTGTACCACCACTTACGTTGTAACAAGCTAATACCAAATAGGAAGAGAAAGAAGAAGTTTAACGGTCAACAACACCATCACTGATCAATTTACCGAATAGTATGAACCGTGCAACAATTCACGCGAAGAGAGCGACAAAGAGAGAGTAGCCCAGCCACTCGAAGGATAGATGTAACATATTTGTGAAGATGAAAAGGGTATGGGTTAGAGAATGGTCAGGGTGCGGAATGCAGAATTCGAGGGAAGGGCACATCATGCATTTAAATCAATAGATCGAACCTTCACTGTATGGAAAATGTATGTGACAGAGAAATAATAAAAGGCGAAGTTAAAGGGCAAAAGCGAAAGGTGTTTCTTCTGTGCTGTGAGCGAGCAGAGCAGAGTGAGCTTATATCAATAAACAGAATATAGAGTTGAAATGGTTTAAGGATGCGTCGATTCGCTCCTAAGGCGGGTCATATCCACGGCAGTAAGAGCTCGTGAGTAGAGAGGAGAATGCTCAATTATTTGATTTAGAAAAGGAGTAAAGGAGGAGCGATCCGATGGTCGAGGCGATAATAGCGCCGGTCTTAATACGGCAGGACCGGGGCAAAAATGGTAAACCGAGACCTTTAGAGATGTAGTGCCAAGAAGGAAGAAAAGAGCGACCGTTAGGATTTGACTCACTCTTCCTGGTTTTATTCATTCATTCCATGTGTTGATGAAAAACACTATGCCGGATATATATGTAGCGTCATAGCATAATATAAGTCTCGGTCGTAGTGACTGGAACCCGTACATTTGCTTGCCGGATTCGATTCACTCGCTCACTCACTTTTCCAGCATACAAATCTAAACTCGAGAGATTTGAGCCCTCCAGAAAACTAGCTTCCCTGATGTCGTTCTGCTTTTGATAGGATGAACCGATCCGATTGTGTACGGTCCGAAACGGCCAGGAAAGTTAGAGGGTCTATCTTCCTCGGTGAAGGTTAGTAATATTATTCCTGGAAACTGTGTGTATTGTGTGTCCTAATTCTGGTCTCCCTAGCGGTTGTTCCAATAGATGGTGACAAGGAATTATCGCTTCTATCCCCAATGAGTGGAAGATCCGGTCCAGCTGGTTATCCCGGAACAGTGGGATTCAGTTAACTGTGGAAGATCCTTGTTAGCAAAACAAAGGGAGTATCAGTTTTGACCGGCATTTTCGGGCACCCTTTACTTTGTTTATTCCGCAGCAAGGAGGCAGCATCCGAGTGGGATGTGATGCCGGTTCATTCATTCCGGCAGCCGGCACCGCAACCAGCGATCACCGGTACATGGTAAGCAGCGGTATAAATAGAAGCTAAATTAATTCCCATCTGATTTCATTGAATTTTCAGTTAATTTTCCCCGACGTCATCCAGGAATAAGAAATAAAAGTTGATAAAATTGTTGATTGTTTTCCCACAATCCGCCCATACAAACATTCTCCCTGAAGCGTATGGCGTCATCTGACGGCAAACGGTCGAAGCTGTCAGCCTGCGCCTTGCCAGCTGTGACGTTCTGAAGTTTATGTTTTCTTCCTCTTCCCCATCACGCACGTCAAAACAGCTGTCAAAGCTTCATCTTTCCTGTGGTGAGCAAATTTTTGCAGGTTTTCGTGTGATTACAAAGGCAGTGTGGATTTGCCGTCAGCCCATAAGCGGAACCATTTCGTGAGCCGAAACTACCCCAATCCCAACAATCATGTCGCTGGTTTCGCACATTCTGCGCCGTTCCATCTCGCAATCAATCGCCCGCAATGCCCAGGTCGGTGGCCCGTCTGCTGTGGCCGGCCATGAAGGTAAGCTTTTCTCGCTGCTGCAGCTTGGCGCTACCACCATTGCTGCTTACATAATATCCGACCCCCGACCGACCGAGCTGGATTTTATCCTGATCCGCGAAACTTATCCTTTTCTTCCGGTTCCGTTCACTTCTTTTTTCAAGCCGGTGGCTATAAGGTGTGGAAGAAGCTGTCGTTCTTCGTGGCCATGCCAGCCGTCGGTCTGTGCATGCTGAACGCTTACCTGAAGCACCAGGAGGAGCACGGACACCCGCAGCCGGAGTTCATCAAGTACGAGCATCTGCGCATCCGTAACAAGCGTTTCCCGTGGGGCGAGGGCAACAAGAGCCTGTTCCACAACCCGCACACCAACGCGCTGCCGGACGGCTACGAGCACTAAGAGAGCAGCCGACACGGCACGGACGTTTCCATCTACGGGTGGTGTGCCCTACCGTCTTATTTCCAGCTGGCAAAATAGTGTTGTTTAAATAAATTCTGCGACCGAGTACGATTCGAACCTACAAGCGCGTTTGATGCGAGTGTTTTATTCGGATACGGATAAATTACATAATTGAAGGTTTCTCTGGATGGATGCAACAACAATCATCCGGACACAATCTGTTGTTACAATAGGGACCAGTTTCCGGTCCGAACTCTATCAACAGGATTGCAAAATTTGTATCAAAATCGCGTATTACTATTGCAGAGCCCAGGCTCTCCCTGGACATCCTTACCGAACCATGCATTATCGTCGCAAAGGAAGGGAGCTTATCAAGGTTCGTTGGAGAGTCGTTTTAACCTAATCCTTCAAGAGTCCTCCCTTTTTCTTTCGGGACTTTGAACCAACCAAATTTAACTCGTTTTATTGGGATTCTGCTTCATTTATTTAAAAAAAAAGTGATACGAATATGATATCAATTGATCAAAATCAGGTGACTTCCGGTCGTAGAAAGATGTATTTAATAGTCAAGTTATAATAGTAATTAACATAAATAAGACTTCACCCGCAATAATACAAAAAAAAAAAAACAATAAATAACATCTACCCACCGCAGTCGGATGCTCGGAATGCTTACAGTTTGGTAAAAATGATCAATATTATCATAAACATAATCGCAAACGCGAGCAGCATGATGCAGTGCATCTTCCGGTTTTTGCGCTGGTACGATTCGGACTTTTGCAGCTGGCGCAATCCATCGCTAACGCGCACCTGGGCCGACTCAATATTATAATCGATCCGGTCCAGTATCGTACCCTGCTCCTGTATCAACTTCGAAATGTCCTTAAAGATTACGTTCAGGTCGGTGATGGAGTTGGTCATCCGCAATACCTCATCCTCCCGGCTCTTCAGCATCTTCGTATTGTCCGCCTGGATCAGCATTATCTGCTTCTGGTTAATGGTGAGCCCGGTTGCGGGCAGCTGGAAGAAATCGTCCAACAGCTGCTGATCGTCACCATCATCGTCGAAGCTCGCAGGGCCAACCGTACCGGCGCCGGACGCCGAACGCCCATCCGATTCCAGCTGCAGAAAGTTATCGAACGTATCGACCGGATTGGCGGATGAGGGATTGCGAATGATTGTAGTGGTGCTGCTGGAGGTGCCGGTGCCACTGGTGCCGGCCACACCGGACAGTCCTCCGGTCGGATCGTTCGCTTTCAGGGAACGAGCCGTCCTGTGTGCTTGCATCTGCCGGTACTGCTCCGTTAAGCCCTGCAGCATTATAAGGCAGTGCCTTTGTATGTTTTTTAACAGAATTTCTTCCAGTCCTGTTGGAAATGGGAACGATAGTTGAGTGTTAGTTGCCAGCAGCGGGATGGGCTTGTGTGCGTGGTCGCTTACCATTATCCATACGGCGTAACGAGTTAATGTTATCGTGACACCGGCAAATTAGCTGCTTAATTTCCATCATATAGTTCTCAGTCTGTTGAAAGGAAAAACACCGAAAGAACGAGAAACAAGTGATTAAAGCAGGTTGAGCAAGTCGGCCAAACATTGCATACGTACCGTACTGCTGCTGGTAGTGTTTTCATCGCTCAGCACCGAACGTACTTCAGCCGTTTGAAGCTTTTTCACCTCGTTAATACGCTCCCTTATTCTGCCGTACGGAAACAAAAACGCACATTACCTACTGCTATCTACAGACATCGTTAAAGAAGGAACTTACTTGAACAGTAAATAGTTCGCTTCATCGTACTTTCCAATCCAGCGCGGTTGCTCGCTCGATTTTCCAGCCGGTTCAAGCAAATTTTCGTTGTCCGAGTGCTACGGTGGTAAAGGAGGAAAATCGCAAATTACCACCCACATATGCTTTCGTTCCGATCGCCCCACAAGGATGTATGCTTACATTTTCATACCCAACGTTCCGGTTGTGTACGGCATTGTTCCGCAGCATGTGAAACAGTTCGGTCAAATTGCGATGGGACATAATGATGCTGCTGGGCAGGAGAATTTTCCTTCCGCGCCGGAAATGGATTTTCCTGCCGATTGGGTTTGTTTCACAACAGTTTTCTAGCGCTCGCTACGTACGTATTTTAGCGTTTTTGTTTTGATTGCGATCGA
Source organism: Anopheles stephensi (assembly GCF_013141755.1). Lineage (NCBI taxonomy): Eukaryota > Metazoa > Arthropoda > Insecta > Diptera > Culicidae > Anopheles > Anopheles stephensi. Next base: position 13,057,516 of record NC_050201.1, read on the forward strand.
TAATATTGGCTGACGGCTGACAGCACGCCTACCGTCTGTCAGCGTTTGAGACCTTTTCTTACTAAAATAAATACCAATAATTTGCGTTCAATGATACCTAAACATTAATTTGTGCTCTGGAATGGTATGGAAATGGTGTGAAAAGTAAGGAAAAGGCGTTTATTACAGCCCCGTAGAAGCGTCTTTCCTTCCTAGAAGCTGCTCTGTTGTTGTTGATACATACAGACGTGCAAATGTCATCTTTGTATGAGATTTTATAAAACAACTTTTAAAGTCTATTCACCTATCAGTGTTACTGTTTCCTTAATTATAAGAGTTCTAAAAAGGCACAGACATAGTAATTAAACTTGCAAAAAAAAATCTTTTCCTTTTTTTGGCCAACTTTTCCAGATTCACATTCCAGCTGTCAAAACGCGAAACAACAACAAACCATACCGAAACGTCACTTCACCCATTTGACACTTACATAATTCGGTGCAACTTTGGAAAGCGGTAAGGAAAAATTGCCTTAACTTCATGCTAAAAAAAACAATCATAGCTATTGTGAAATTCCTTTCGGTTCATTCATTTGCCCGTCCATTGCTTTATCGTCCTATTCTACACTCGGAACACAAACGGACGCGCCATCGCGACCATCACCAGCCAGCCAATGATTCGCAGCTTCTGGAACCGCTACAAGGTCGTGATTATCTTTCCAGCGCTCGCGTTTGGCTCGATTGCGGCCGACTACAGCTACACCCGGCAGTGGAAGAAGGCACGGTTGGAGCACAGCCAGCAGCAGACTAATCACGCGTAACCGGACCCTACGCTATCAACCCCACTCCCCCTGCAACGCTATCAACACAACCGCAACATGTTCGGACTGACCCGCCAGTATCTGTGGAGTGTGGTGCCGATGTTCGGGTTCGGGCTCGGCTGGTTTCTGGACACCAAGGAAACGGAACGTATGACGATGTTCCGTGACCGGAGCGCACTGTACGGCCGCCAGCTGAAGGAGGGCGAGAAACCATCGTGGCCTTAGGCCAACCGGTACAGCAGCACACGTTTAGAAAGAGAGCGAAAATCGAAATACAATAATGATGTGAATCCGTAAAACTTAGATGGTTGTGTTGCTTTGTTCTGAGCTGTATAAAGTAGTGCTTAGGTTTAATGCATTGCAGATGCGTCACAATATGTGGAGCGATCAGGCTAGCGCGTGCTACATTCTAGGAAAAGAAATATGCCCTCCATCCCTGCAAAGCGCCGAACCAGTTCGACTGGCAGCATGGTATGTTCCTTCGAATCGAGACAGAATTACTTCAATCAGTTCTCTCCTTCCGTAGGTCGTCGAAAGGAAGTAGGTTGCATGAAGATATGCATAAGACCTAACTAGAGCATTGTACTAGCATGACCAAGCAGTAGCAATCCTCTTCGTGACTATATACTGGATAGTATAGACGGGAAGGGATGCCTCACCTGTGTAGGTGGCAGTGGATGTAAAACAACACCCACGATACCAGTACGCATGAGCGCCGGTGGTCAGTGGAGTCCTTGTTTATTTTTCTTCCATAATACTCTGGTGGAATGCGCTATAGTACGCGGAGATGAAAACTGCACACACGCGACATGTCCTTGTGTTGGCGAGTCCTGTTTTGGAGAGCAGTTTCAAACAGGATCTAGAGATGTAAGAGAGCTAGCGAGAGAGAGAGCGAGCGAGGGAAAGAACAAACATATCAAGCAACATCCCTTGACGTCCTTGTAAAATGGGCAAAATGCCACCTAAATGTAAAGAGTTTTTCAGAGAAAACATCTTCGGAAACACCGAGAGAGCGCGCACGAGAGAGAGTGTGAGAGAGAGGGTTCTGCAGGACACACATGTCGCTCGCAGGTTGTGGACACAACCCGCGAAAGGATCTCGGTGGGACAAATTCATTCATTCATTCATGCACACACCGTTCGTACGCGGGTCCGTGGTTCTTTGCTGTGTCCCTGTGTCCACTGCTGCACTACAGTTGCGGAACAGTTTGCGGAACGGCGGGAGGGGGAAGGGCTTTGGCAAACAGGAAGCAAGGGGGTGGAGTTTCGGGTGGTGTTGTGTTTAAGGGCAACCGCAGTATGTGCTCCGGTCGGTACGGTGGCCGCTGGAGTCTGCTGCTGCGCTTGGGGCTTGCCGTGTGCCAATACGCGTCTGCGTCCGTCAGTGTGCGAGAGTGTATGGGGATTTGAGCGCTTTCTGGTGTATGTTTGTGTGTGTGTGTGTGGTTCCTCTGCATGGGTGGCTGTTTTCTACGCGCTCGCTCTCCGTTGGCCGCTTCCCGTCACCCCATCCCAGACCAGCCCTGACCAGGGTCGTCTTGGTCTGCCACAGCACAGAAAAAGGGGTTTTGCGCTCGAAGTGTACGCTCGAAGGATGCAGGTAACAAGGAGCGATTGAAGTACACCGCCACACGGAGTACACCATTTTCCGATCGGAGGATCAGGAATCACTCGCCAGGCAGTGGGCCGATGTAAGTGGCGTGGAGCATCCTGCGGAGTACGTGCAGTTAACAAGGGGGAAGTAATAACAACGAGAAGAACACTCAACAAAAGAGGCTGCGTGTGTTTACGTGTGTCAGTGCGTGTGTGTGTAAAACAGCGCTTCCGCAGCGTGTGCCATCGCATCAATCAAACATCTTAAGGCAGGATAAGGAAAAAAGACTCGTGAAGGTACATCCAATCAAAGGCACCAGCCGTCGCCAAAAGCTGCCGCTGGGCCCGACGACCCCGCCAACCAACTAACGCTCGCTAGGGGTGTCCTTGGTGTGCGGGTGTTCGAGGAAACGTTCGAGGAAATAGCCGGAGTCATCAGCCAAGGACAACGAAGATGAACACCGTCCAGAGTACGGGCCATGCGACCGTTCGGAACAAGAAGGACTCGCAGTTCGAGGTGAAGTGCAACACAAAAACAAGATCCGTTCTCACTCTCGTTTAGTGCCCCCCCTCCTGCCCCCTGCTCCTGCCCACTCCTCGTATCCACCCTGTCTCTCTCTTTCTCTCAGAGACTTCCTGAGGTAGAGGTATCTGTGAATTGGAAGGATTGAATCCTAATCTTTTCCCAAAGCATATCCCGACTCTGTGCCAAACCTGATCCAATCAACTCTTCAAGTTTTCCTTCTTTCCGCTTTTACTGCACGCCTCCCCGTACAAGTTAGAAGGTAGGAACGAACCAGCATTTACTTGCTGCTCTACCAACTACTGCTGCTCCTGCTGCTACTAACACTACTTCTACTATCCCCGGTCCTGCTTTCTCCTGTGCTAACTCTCTAGTGTTCGCCTTAACGTCCTAGCCTAAAATCTCCCTCAGAAAGCCTCTCATCAAGCCTCCAGAAAGCGGATCCCTAACCCTACTGTCTCTCCCCTAGTGAGTAGCGTGGCTGCTATGCTAGTGGCTCGTTTAGAACGCGCTTCTTCTGTCGCCTGTCTTCCACACACAATAACAATCGAAACGATACCGATCCAAAAAGAAAAAAAAAACAATCCATTCACACATGTTCCTCCCAAAAACCAAAAGAGATGCCAAAGCAAAAAAAACACATAGAAGCAGCACATCCGACCTAACCTCAATCCTTACCATTAAACGGGTAAAACCGGTACACCAGCAGCATACCAATCAGTCGACGTTTGGTAATGAATGTCCCTGGTGCAGGAGGGATTAGGAGCTGTTCGTGGACCTCTGTTGGAGAAGGCACAAGCAGAAGAAAAACATTACGTACGGCACATTAACCTATAACCATTCGTGAAAAGCGCGCGCGCGTGTGTTGTGCTACTGGTGCTCTCCTAACCTCATTTCTCCAAATTTTCCAATTTCCCAATGCTGCCAATCCTTAGGCTGCTGTGCTGTGCTGGCATCCAAACATGACATACACACATACTTAAATAGTAACAATAGTAACATAACCCAAATACCAAAACAAACCAAAAACCCAACTAACAAAACACATTTTGCACAACCAAAAAGAAAAACAAAAAAAAAATCGGGAAGAAAAACATCAAACAAACAAACGAAGAAGTAAAAATCGCAGGAAAACTGATCGCTCTTTTCTCTCTCTCTCTCTCTCTCTCTCTCTTTCTCTCTCTATTTCTATTTGTATACTAACTTCTTCCTTCTTATTCTCTCTCAACCAAAAAACCTCCTCTCTCTCTCTCTCTCTCTCTCTCTCTCTCTATTTTCGCTTTTATTCTTCTGCATAGGAATTAACTGTCTCTTCCTCGGAAAAAAGAAATTGGAGAGGAATTTTTATTGCGCTTTTAGTGATTGCTGCCGTATTGGGGCTAATTGTGTTTTCCATTCTACTTCTATCACCAGGTGCATTTATTTGAACTTGTTTCATGTTTTCGTTTTCGTTCCACGGTTTTTGTTTGTTCTCCTGTAAACATGTCAAACAACTTTGTTACCACTACCACCTACTACTTATCACCAGTAAACAATCAAACAAACACCCCTATTCTCTCTCGCGCGCTCTCTCTCTCTCTCTGTCTCATTTTTCATCTCCCTTTTTGTTGTCTCTTTTTTGTGTATCTGTTTCACTGGTTTTTGGACACGTTTTATGGCAATTAATTTAGTACATTTTAACCCGCCCATCTCACACACGCACACTTACCCCGCCCCTAAACCCCATCACTGTCTTAATAATAATTAAGGTTGTAAGAATTTCGCCCAAGGACGAAAAGCTACACAACAGATACACAGAACTTTCGCATCACTTGCACGCACACTAGTACGGTGGGGGAATGCAATAGGGAGGAGACATATACAGTCCTCGCAATCGACACTGGTTGCACTAAAAACGCATGTCTGAGTGTGTGTGTGTGTGTACTTAAGCAGCTTCTTGTCTCGCATGCATCTTTTGCGTGGCAACTCCATCCCTTTTTTAAAGCTCGGCTCTTTTATCTTGTTGTCTTGTTGTCGCTCGGTGTGTTTCGCTTGTTTGCTTTACTGGTACAATCAACTGGTAATCAGGATTCTAAGCTCCGCTGCTCTAGTGCAAACTTTCAACGTGTATGTGTGTGTGTGTGTGTGTTTTTGGGGAGAAAATCCTATTAGTTGGGTGTTGCGTTTCCAATGCCCATATCAGACCGGTTGGAAATGTAAATTAAGTTGGGCTGGCATCGCACATTTACCATATATCCGGGGTGTGCCCGGGCTTCACAAATTAAATTCCACTTAACCACTGACGTCATTACAATTATCCACACGCGTTCCACCATTATGCTCAAATGTTGCTCGAGTGGCGCTAAAAATGGAACCAAACGCACACCTTCATATGGGGGAGAGCTCGACGGAAGGACCTGGTGGCTGTGGAGAGATGGGTGACCGAGTTGATCCCACGAGTACGGCTTTACTGTGTTAGAAATAGCAGTACAGGGAATTTCGTTACCGACCGGTCTCGTTTGTATTTGCAAAACTCACCCCTAGAAGCAACCCAATTTCTGGTCGATATTTTGTGCTGGTTTGACTGCGCGGATTATCCCTACATTCAATTTAAAGACGAGACACTTACCTGATTACAGTTAGTCCTAATAAAATTCGGGAGAACTTTTGATTGGATTATTCCATATGTAGTGTGCTCCATTAAAACTTCACTAGAACTGTTTTTTTTTTTTTCTTGAAGAACGTTCCTGATACGAAAGCTTAAAATCAAGTAAACTCAATTTCTTGCGGCGATTGTCCTGGTGATTTTTTTAAGATGCCAGAAAAGAATCTCCTGCACAGGAACGTTGAAGACATTGAAGCCTTATCTTGGTTAAGGGGTCCTATCGATGCTCATCGGCGGATCACGATGGCTTAATTGAATTTAGAATATCTGGAAGGGACATATCGCATAGTAGCCCGTTGGAGACTTTGAGAGAGTTGAGGTCTCCCTTTGAGTAGGGGCTTTGGGGCATTGCGCGAAGCTCTTGAAGAAAACTGGACAGTACAGACCATCCCACCGTAGCAGGAACTTACTATTTAGCTACGTGATATCAATAAGTTATTGTATGGCCGCCATACAATTTGCAGGTTGTTAAGCTAAACAGAAGAAGAAGCCAGTTGGAGATTTTGAGCCCTTATCTTTGAGTTGTTTTAAGTTTCAACCAAATCGATGTTGCCTGACAAAGATAGTTTTATTTATACCAATAGTATCAACAAGTTTTCCAAAGTTTCAGAGTCCTAGATTTAGGACCAACCATTGAAATGACTTTGTAAAGGTGTAAAGGTGTCTTTGCGAATTTTCTGATAATAATTAGATATAATTATAGTTAGAGTTTCATTATGATTTGAGGTTATATTCCTTTAGTACATGAATGCTAATACCTAGCAAAATAGTCTTATTTAACTAAATAATAAAAATCGAAGACCTTTGATTATGTAAAGATGGCTCTTCCAACAGATAAACGAGGATATACGTTCAACACCATTGTTGTTTGTTGTTGTTCAACACCATTGTTGAGTAGTGCCAAAAGAAGTGCTTGTTATGGAAGTTTTATCTCTTCTCGTAACAAGTGAGTGTTTGCTCTTGGTAGGGAATCCACAGCTGTCAACGATATTGAACGCTATAACTGGCAACACTACTAAGATGTCAGGTGTGACAGATGTGGCAGATACTTTTTTTGCCATCGATAACTGTTAATACTACTAAGCTGTCAAATGTGACAGTTGTGTCAGATATTAGTAATCCTGTGGTAGAGTGTTATCCTTATGACCCAGGTTTGGTAGCGATTTCCGCAACTCGCTAGTGTTAGTTAGTATTGCTCGTTCGCATCGTTCGCAATTGGTAGTGTTGGTAACCAGTGGGCTAGACGCTGAATGAAAACAAGCAAATCGGAAACTTAAAAAGTATCTCAAATCTAATCGCTAATGGTACATTAAAGTATGTGTGTGGATGTTCTATCTCTCTCGCTCTTTCCCTCACTATCACTCTCTTTCGCTCACTCACTGATCTTTACCTTCGCTATGCAGTACATATCCTTTGCTGTCTCTTAAACTCTCTCTCACACACGCACACACACATACATATACGTTCATGTTTTACTTTTGTTTTGTTGTTGTGTTGTATGATCGTGCCATCGATGTGCGTGTGTGTGTGTGTTTTTGTTTTCTTTCTTGTGGCTCATGTTTTTCTTTGTTCGTTCGTTCTTCTTTCATACGCTTATTGTTTTCTTTGACCTCCTCTACCATTCCGTTTCTCATCCTTTTGATCTAACCCCGAACCGCCATTTTCTGTAGAAATCGAAAGCTCGAAGCTGCACGGGCGTCGCATATCGCTGTACGATATCAAATCGGGCCGGTATGAGTGGAACACACAGAACGGTTCCTGGATCAATCGTAAGTGGCCGGTTTGTGCTGCCGCTCGACCCCAACCGTACTCACGTTTCTCCTGTTCCATTCCACTCGTTTCGTGCCAGGGTACGAGTATGTGTTCATCAACTCGGAAGGTGGGCTAACGGCGCTGCAAATCACCCACGACGGTGGTTTCCGGTTCGAGGTGCTCATGAACAATGCCACCTTCGTAAGTGACTCTCGATGGCTGTGAGACGACCACCACCGACACACTAACGTCCCGTTTTCCCCACCCTTTTTTTGCCCCCTTTAGCGGCAGCTCAACGTTGACAGCTACGATGTGTCACCGGACAGGAACTTTGTACTACTGTACGCCTCGAACGGTAACACGCAGCGGTACAACCGCAGGTAGGTAACTTACGCTACGAACCGGAACGAACGACTCTTGGTCGAAATTGTACTATGGTTGTGATTTAATGGGGGGGTTGGGTTTTGTTTTTACAGCTACTACGTGTACGACCTAACTTCGTCGAACGTGTTCTCGCTGTCGGCGAAGGAATTGGACACGACGGCACCGCAACTACAGCACGTCCTGTGGGCCCCGGTAGCCTCGAACGGATCCAGTTACGGGGGCGATAGGACGGCTTCGCATCAATCTTCCTCCTCTTCCTCGTCATCCGGTTCGCCCGGCACCGGCACAACCTCCCAGGGTATAGCGTACGTGCATCAGGGTGACATTTACTATAAGCCGCGCGTGCAATACGATCTTATCTGTCGCATCACCACTAGCGGTGAGTTGTCACTAGGATCGTGAAAAAAAAGCTCAATACTAGAGACTTGAAGAACGTGACCAATCTTTCTATCTCTCTCTCTCTCTTGCATTCCCTCCACAGGACGAGACGGTCCAGTATTGAACGGTGTGCCCGATTGGCTTTACTCGAACGTGCTCGAGCTAAAGGGCCCATCACTACTCTTCTCACCCGACGGCCAGTATCTATCCTTTCTGTCCTTTAACCTCTCCAGCGTACAGGAGTATCAGTAAGTATCGCTCTCCTTGCTGTTCTTGCTGTCCCAAAATTCTTAAACTACCTGCTGGCCCACAGATATCTCTGGTACGGTGATGGACAGCAGTATCCTAAGATACACAGCCTCCGCTACCCGAAGGTACATTCGGCGAACCCGAACGTAACGGTTTACGTGGTGCATCTGGGCGTGTTGAAGTACATCTTCCCGAAGCCGGTTAACGTGCCGGGTTACATTCGTGCGACCGACAGCTATGTCGGTGGGCTGAGCTGGCTCTCGTCGACGGAACTGTCGGTGACGTACGCTAGCCGGAATCAGAGCGTCTCGCACGTACTGCTCTGCCGGGCACCAACGTTTACCTGCGTTGAGGTAAGTGAGCGGGAGGTTGCAATTTTCGTTTCCTTATCTCTAGCTCCTGTTCATGGGAGGAAAAGCGAAAAGCAAACAAAAAAACATCAATTATTTAAAACTGTAATTTCGATCGAAAATCTTGATGGAGACGCCCAGTTCTTCGTAAAGTCTTGTTGCATGGACGTGTTGGAATGGGTCAAGCTCGGTAATCGCTTCTCTTATTGTTTTATTTTTTTCAATTTATATTATAGATTTATAGGGTATGCTAGAAAAAATGTAAAAAATTGAAGAGAAAGTAATCCACTAACATGATTGTATTGTATCGGTTAATCGCAAAATGACTCGGTAAACCCTGTAAGGCTCAATCCCAAGAGTAGAGCTGGTGACGTGACACGAGTTGCTAACACCAAGGGACCATTATCAAATTCTATCCTTGATAGGTAATCTAACTACGGATGACTATAAGTTCTGGAAGCCATAAATTGCAGGCCAAGACATCCTAAAGTTGCAGGGCTGTCGATTGTACAAAGAATTTAGAGATAAGACATTGAAAGAGGCTTATTCGGATCGCTGTTCATGAGGAGCGATTAGGGAACACTTGACTAAAGGGTTTCCAGGTTCAATAATTGATATCGAATATGGTAGGAGAGACTGTAGGACTGCAAACTGGAAGGAGCTCAGACTGAACTAGTATATTTCAGTGTGGAACATACTCAACTGCAATGAAACGATCTGAGCCATATCGAATCGGTAGAATAGGGCCAGATCCTGCGAATCAGACCAAGCGTCTTCGAGACCTTCATCTTCAGCATCATATGCAGACAACATGTAAATAGGAGATCAAAATAGTTCTCATTCACAGACTATAGACATACGTTCAAAGGACATACCCATATTGAGGGAGTAATCGAAACGAACAATCGGGAATCGGGTGTTCGATAGACCACAACATTCGTCGGGATATTGAATAAGGAAATTGAAATCACACCACGAGAAAAAAAAAAAACCGCTCGTTGTTTTCAAGAGGACAGTAGTCTAATGGATATGCGATAGGCAGGAATATGTTCAGACGATCGGCATATAGCAAAAGACCAACTTCAGGAAATACGGATGATACGACTCCCTCATCATCCGAGGGCTAAGATCAGTGTCCTGGGGAATACCCGACGAATCAGTCATGACGACTTGAGAGATATTGTAGCAAGCAAATCTTCTTATGAGCCCTCTGAATCTATGGTGAAACAATGGTTTGAGTAGAAAAAAAAATAGTTCGAAGGAGTCGTAAGCGGGTTTTTGTTTATTTGTTTGCTTGGAGAACTCCGTCCAGTCCAGTAGGTCCGTACGTATTGACTAGGTTAATCAGGCCAAATCTTCACGCTGCGGCAAATCTTGGAGAAGCTGTCAGCTCCACTCCTACCATCTCTTCATTGATTTTAAAGCCGCAGATGACAGCATAGCCAGGGTAAAACTGTACGACGCAATGAGCTCGTTTGGAATCTCGGCCACGCTTACCAGACTTGTAAGAATGACAATGGCCAACATTACATGCCAGGTGAAGGTGAATGGAAAACTCGCAGGGCCCTTTGCTACCACGAAGGGCCTGCGCCAGGGAGATGGGCTTGCCTGTCTCCGTTTCAATCTGGCGCTAGAGAGAGCCATGGGAGGTGGATACTTCGGGGACCATTTTCTATAAGACAATCCAGAGTCCTGGCATACGCTGATGACATAGACATCATTGGTTTGAGGCTCTCCTATGTAGCAGAAGCTTATCAAAGGATCAAGCGAGCGGCACAAGAACCTTGGGTTGGCGATTAACGAGGCTAGAACCAAAATTTAGGAGGCACCACCAGCGGTCCTGCTAACAAACACTGATCCACGCAGGGTTGATGTACAGATAGGTGATCGCACCTTCGAAGTCGTCCAAAACTTCAACTATCTGGGGTCAAAAGTCAGCACCGACAACAACATTGATGTTGAGTTACGCGCAAGGGTGCTGGCTGCCGACCGGTCATACTACAGCCTGAGGAAACTACTCCATTCTAAATACCTGTCGCGACGGACGAAGCTGGGACTGTACAGAACATTTATAGTCCCAGTACTCACATACGCCTCTGAGATATGGACTCTGTCCAAAACTAACGAAACCCTCTTAGCCGCATTCGAGAGGAAAATCCTCAGAAGGATTTTTGGCCCCGTATGTGCGTATGTCTCACTATCGTGCAACGAATTAGATTCGCCAGGCTCCGGTGGGATGGTCATGTCATGAGAATGACGCCGGACGACTCAGCCCGTAAAGTCCTATTAGGCCGTCCACACGGACAGAAGAGACGAGGAAGGCCCAAATTGAGATGGCGTGATGGCGTTGATTTATCCGCCAGAACGGCCGGGATTACAGTTTGGCAAACGACGACGCTAAACCATGCGCGGTATCGAGGATGGTTGCAACATGCCAAGACCTCAAAGCGGTTGTAGCGCCAGATAAGTAATTAAATAGTAATTAATTAAGTAATTAAATAAGTTATTAATGCCGACTTGGCCGTATTGCTACAGTGGTCGATTCGTGATCGTAGTGACGTTTGAATGAAGCCTTCGTCAGGTCTCGAGAGTCGTCTTCCATTTCTGAACCTCGCACTACTGCTTGATGTTGCTACCATATATGATTTATTCACCTGATCCTAGAGGTGTCCATGGGGGTCCTGTGTGTCTGCACGACTTCCGTGTGTGAACGTACGAATGGTCGCATGTGACGCCTGTATGTGTTTAATATCTATCCAGCGTCCGTATCTGTGGCGAACGTATAGTCCGCGTAATGTTAATGTCAGGAATCGTCATCACCTATCTATTAACTTAGAATTTCTCTCAAATATAGTACTATCCGATTAAAAAAAATCCATTATTAACTTACGCACTGTAGACAGCTATTTTAGAATCTTTTTTTTGCTCTTCCCTGCCAATTTACTCCCAAGATATTCCAAGAGAAAGCCGTCGCCAACTCGTGGGTATTGATCGGCGAAACACCACTCTTCATCCGACGTCCAACATCATCCCTGGACAATTTCGCCGCCGACGCACCACAACCGTCAGCGACACCTGTGACGACGTCAACCTCGACAACTCCACCACCACTCCCACCACCGCCAACCACACCACCAGCCCCCACGATGCCCCGCCATCTGTACATGCTGAAGCGGTTGAATGTGCGTGACGGGTCGCACGGCTACTATCGCCATCTGGTGCTGGTACTGCTCGGTACCAAGCGCACCATCACGCTCACGATGGGCCAGTTCGAGGTGACGGAAATCGTCGGGTACGATGAGCGCCGCGGACTCGTCTACTTTATGGCGGCACCGTACCACAAACCGGGCCAGCGCCATCTTTACAAAATACCGCTCGGGCTCGAGCAGATGGCATCGATGACGGGTGGCAGCGCGGCATCCTCCGCCGGTGGGTCTGGTGGCACATCGTTCGAATCGAACGCCGACCCTAGCCGTTCCGGGCATAATGCGAGCGATGTACTGCTGCTACGCCCATTCGGGTCCGCGGTGCCATACTGCGTGACGTGTGGCCGTGGCCCGTCCGACGGTAGCGACGGTTCGGACGGTGGTTCGGACACACCGTCCAAGCGGCCGAACAACTGTCTCTTTAATCGCGTATCGTTCAACGACGACTATACGTACTTCGTGCAGGAGTGTCTCGGACCGGAGTCACCGTCCACGTACCTGGTGGAGGCCGGTTCGGAACGGAAGGTGCGCGTGCTGAACGATGGCAACGAGCTGCGCGAACAGCTGGTCCAGCTCGCCAAACCGCAGATCATGACGTTCAGCGTGCAGATCAAGTACGACTTTAACGCGCAGGTTAAGCTGTTCCTGCCGCCCGGTGTGAAGGAGGACGACGACTTGCAGTTGCCGCTTATACTGCACATGTAAGTTAAGGGAGAGAGAGGGAGGCAGAGTCGCTTTGGAGGTGTTTGCTTATCTGTTTGATGCTTACAGTGAGGCCGGTCCGGAACGGCAGCTCGTGTCGGAGGAGTACAGTGTCGACTGGAACTGGTACCTCAGCAGCCACCAGTCGTACATTATCGCGCAGATCGATGCCAGGGGGTCCGGATTCCAGGGCGAATCGCTCAAGACGCAAATTCGGGGACGCGTTGGCATCGAGGTCGAAGATCAGCTGGCCGTGCTGATGTAAGTAGCGATGGTTTTGGTGGAAGCTTCCTTACTAATATGCCGACGGCACTCTGTCTGTTAACAGGTATTTGCGGGACAACTTGAAGTTGGTGGATCCTAATCGTATTTGTGTTTATGGTACGTAACTGTGGGTAGGAACTAACAATAAACCAGAGTGGGTTGTGTTCTACTATCTAGGTTTAAGATTTCCTGTATGTCGGGAGGTTTATAGCCAAAATGCCCATACAACGTATGTACAGTGTAGATCACTCGCCATGCTAGTTTCACTCGGCGTGATAAGAAGCAAGAACTTAACAGAAATAGGGGAAGAGACTGAGAGATTCATGAGCGAAAGAGAGATGAATATTGCAGAGTACTAGATCTCTAGACGTAGAGTAGTAGACACAAGAACATCGAATCGAGAATACATCAAGATAACATTGAAGAGTCTCCAAAATCACTGCTTAATGATCCGGCTGCTGAAGACTTTGTATAAGAGACTTGAGGAGAGTGTATGACGCGCTACAAGAACCGTATTTGGTAATGTCTCAGGATTTGCGTTTTTCGAAAATCTCCGGCGTTAAGAAGCCTAGAGTTGCTGGAGCGTTGATGGGGTAGAATGCAGAACACCTTCATTGCCAGACTAATCCTTGGTATAACTGATTTCTTTCCCGCGTCTTGCGTTTTCTTTCCCGATCTGCCGAGACGCCGGAATTTCCGATTTTGCTGAGGCACTCTCGTAACGTGAATAATCTTCTAGATGGGATAGATGAGATCTAAGACAAGTGAGACCAGATCTCCAAGACATTTTTTTTTAGAATTTACAGGAGTCAATCACTTGGATCAATTACAGGATTGCTGTAAGGCTTTCCATAGTTTGAAAAATCGTCCATAATTGAAGTCTAGGACAAGAGAGACTAGATTTCTAGATCCAAGTTTCCCAATATATTTGGGAGCCTTTTAAACGCTGTTTAGGGAGTCTACCTTACAACCTTTCGAGCTTCCTAGAAAATAAGACTGGACAGTCATCAGGGTCCTGCAGGCCACAATCAGGAGACCTCTGGACCTTACTAATTCACACTTGCCAACTACTCATTATTTTTCTATCCCCAACCAGGTAAGGGCTATGGTGGATATATTGCGATGCAAATGCTTGCTACCGACTCAAACCAGGTGCTGAAGTGTGTAGCTGCCATCTCGCCTATCGTATCGTTCCGCTACTATAGTAAGTACTCCGCCACAGCATTCAACATCCATATCGGAACCCAAACCTTCTCACACAATATTTCTCTCTCTCTCTGTAGATTCTTTCTTCACCGAGCGGTACGTGCTGCAGCAGGACGACACCGAACGGTCCCTGATCGAATCGGACCTGTCGACGAAGGTCGCCAGCCTCGCGTCCAAGAACTTCCTGCTCATCCACAGTACGGCCGACTGTGTGGTGCACGAGCAGCATGCCGCCTTGCTCACCCGTTCGCTCGTCAATCGGGGCATTATCTTCCGGCATCAGGTAAGTGACCGCACCGAAGCGAAACGACTTTCCCCTCATACCAATTTCACTCGGCGTTTTGCAGATGTACGTGGACGAAGATCACGAGTATCGGAGCGTGTCCGAGCATCTGTACCACACGATCGAAACGTACATTGAGGAGAACTTTGGCAACGATAACCAGGACTGGACGTCGGCATTCTTCCTGTCTAAAACGTAGTTCTTCCGAGGGTAAAACACAAACACATACACACCGACACGACAGCAAAACCCAAACATTCCCAACAACCCAAACACGTTTGATTAATGATAGAGTAATGATAAATAACAGATAAAAAAAAAGAGAAACAAAACAGAAAACAAACACGCAAGTAAATAAAAAGAATGCAAGAAATAAAACAGAGAGCGAGAGAGAGAGAGAGAAGGATAGAAGAAAAAAACTGGGCGCAGGAAGAACGTAAGTAAGCGTAAATGAGATACATATAAACAAGTGGGTGTACGAAACAAACTAAATGGCAAAACGAAACAAAAAAAAAAAACAAAAACAAATTTAAAACAGTAACAAACACGCACACTATACACACACACGCGCTCGTGCGCACATATTATACCCGGACGCACGCACCGCCAGCCACGTGTTTGAAAATTCAAATTTTCAAAAAAGGATATTTTGCATACCTTCAGGAGCGTTACAGCAGCAGTAGCGTTACGCGTTACGTTCGCAAAAGGAGCAAGAAGAACCGAGATTCTTGTAGAAAATGTTTGAACTAGGTGTGTGTGTGTGTGTGCGGGTGGATTTATGTGCATCCATGTGTGGGTGTGTGTGTGTGGTGTGAGTGTTTGTGAATGTGTGTTGATTGTGCGATAGATTTTAAAACAAAAACCAAACAAACAGAGAAATAAAAAAAAGATGCTAAAAGCGGAAGAATCGAAAATGTAAGTGTGTGTAAAAGCAGGGGAGATAAGCAAGCGAAAATATCCAACCAAATTTTTTTGACAAAATTTCCCATCGTTTTTCTCGGTTTGTTTGAAAAAGAACGAAAAAAAAACCATGCATTTCCATCGCCCGACATTGGAAAACGAATGAAAAGCGAAAGCGAGAAAATAGTGGGGCAAACGCGGGGCAGGCAAAAAACTAATAAAAATAATTTCAAAAAAATTAAATACCAAAAAAAATGCTTTTGTTTATGTGTGTGAAAAGGTGAGTTTTGAAAAGATTATGTTCGTTGCTTAAGGTTTTGTTTCCATTTTATTAAATAAGTCTTTAACTCTAAACCAACAAGTTCAAAATCACACCGAGCGGATACACGCAACATTTTTTGTTTGTTGGGGTGCTTTGTTGTTGTTTACAGCCGCTACTTCCACTTACAATAATCACTAGTAGTGTGTGAACTTTCCGGGGGTTTTCATATTAGTGATCCCAGTTTTTTTTCTTCATCAACCCCTTAAAAAAGTCCACCTTTGCCCTATACTAATAACCCACTTGCTCGCTCTATCACGCAACACGTGTCATCGGTCGTCGGTCTGACGCCAGGACGAGACTTCCCATGTGAGCGGTGTTAGGTGTGGGTGTTTTGTTTGATTTTTTTTTTCGTTCCATTAACACAGTAGTGCGCCCACCCTGGTTTTTGGGGCGTTTTGGGGGGGGGGTTTACACCGATGGGATTTTCGCTTCCTAAGCTCTGTTGCTCTTTTTCTTTTATTTTACATTCAACACCATTCGCACGCACGCGTTGGCAATCTTACTAAATTGCTTAAGAGAGAGAAAGAGAGAGAGAAAACAAATCGTAAGAGACTCGTCGACAATTTCATTTACAAAATAGAAACAGATTTGTTTTCTACATTAATATATAGTAGCATTTGTTATGTTTTTTTTTCTCTCTCTGTTCAACTCATCTCCTACAACACTTCTGCATCAAAGTGGGAGATGCATTTCCATCCACTGTTTGATGATGGTGAAAAATCCTACCTTCCTTTCTTGCTTAGAAATTATCTCTCTCTAAATGTGTTACAGGGTATGATTACACACACACACATAGAGGCTTCTTCAGCAGACTCCCAAAATCTTCCCATCGCTATCCGTCTGAACCGAACTGCGGTTCGCTTTTTTTTTCTTCGCTTCTAAAAAGAACGGCCCTTCTTTCTTAACGGACGGTAAAGGAGCAATATAGATTTTCTGTTCTGAACTCTACTCTAATTCCTTTCCTTTTTTTTGCTTCAAGGCTCCCGCTTTTTGATGCCGATGGTGTTTTACAAAGTAATTATAAAAGATACTCTACATCGCTCTCTTCATCTCTCTGACTGACGTAGAATAGCGATGGTAAGAACAGAAAAAAATAATGTATATATTTAATTAACACGCCCGACTAATAACACCATCATCGCGCGGATGAGAAGAAGCTCTGATGATGAAAAATTTGTCGTTTAAAAAGAAATCTTCCATCAATCACCGTTTAATTTTTACAATCAACGCCATTCCCCAAATCCGGCTCATGTATGGTGATTATTCTGAAGGACTTTTCTTGCATGAGTGTGTGTGTGTCGCGTAGTGTTTTATGGCGTCCGCAACGTTTTTGTTTTTCATTTCCCGGCTAACTAATATATATATATCGCGCCTAACTAATGCTAACTAATGCCCCTACAGAGAAAAGAAACCACGGACCGAACACATCCATTAGACTACAGCAGCGCGAGCGAAACCCAATGCAGCGAGCGGGTTGGTTCGTTCGGTTTCCGACACACAGGAGAACGAAAAAAAAAAACAACTAAACAAAAATACCCTTTTCTGCTGTGCTTTTCACCCTTGCTAGCTCAAGCGTATCGATCACCCTCTCCTGCTCGGCCGCACCCCGTTCTTTGTTTTATCTATCGCACGCGATCGGTTTCATTTTTACACGCACTGGAAGACAAAGGCTTAAATCGAACCTAGCTTTACACATACAAAATTCACACACCCCTCGTTGATGCAGATTCATTTCTTCCAGGTTTTTCTTCCCTCCCCCATACATTATGTATCTGGTTTTGAGCGCTGTATTTTCATTTCTAGTACATAATTCTATGATTTTTGTTTGGAGTTTTGTTTTTCGCATCAAAAAAAAAAAATTAGAGAAAGGAAACACAAATTATCCTTACACAATTAGGAGGAACATTAATGCCGTTTGGGGCTTTTTTTTTCACCCTCCCCGAACCACGCATATTACATAGACAAACACACACTTACACACTTACACATCCAACATCCTCTTAAGCTGTGTGCGTACAGTCTGTTCTGGAAGTGAGCAATTGGCAGAATCGATAGCTCTGCTAGACACACGATATTTAGTAGTGTGTGTGTGTTCATGTGTGTGTGTGTTTTTATCCTTCTTCTTATTCATTTTGTTCTTCGTATGCTATACAAATTGTGTAATCTACATTTCCCCTTAGATGTGGCGCCTATTAAGCTTCACGATTGCTGTGTGAGTGCCTCCTCCTCCCCGGTTGTAGTATTAGTGCGTTTGTAGTGGTTGTAATCGCGTTAAGCTTTCGAGCCTATGCTACCCTTCTGCCAGCGTGCCATTATCGGCAGCAGGGACAGTGGCATTGGGGCGCGCGGCTTACTACCCGGTTCCGGGCGTCGTGGATCGGTCGCCTTCACAATATCTGCGCTCGACACGTTTTCCATGTGTATATATGTGTGCGTGTGTTGGGTGTTTTAGTTAAGCGCGCGCGGATTATAGAAGAAGAAAAAAACACGGGGGAGTTTTGATTAAAAAAAATAAGAAAAAAAAAAGGAGAGAAATATAAAAATCGTAAAAATTGTCAAAAAAAGAAAGAGTGCATGTAAAGTGAGCGAAAAAACAAAACGGGGCGAAAAAAAAAAATACGACAGTCAAACAAACGGAGGTCTTACTTTAACACAAAAAACGAGTGATTTGAAAATTTTGTTAGCACCAAGTGTGTCGTCTGTGATTGTGTGTGAAAAGTTATGTGAAGAGGAAAGGGAAATCTCTTTAACCATACATCTACATCTAAACACATGTATGTTTGTTTTGGGCAGTAGTAGTGGTGGTAATGTCCCCCGTACGCAGGGCTGACTACTTTCTTCTTCTTCTTCCTTGGCACTACAACCTCGAAAGGTCCCGGCCTGCCATGTCTGGCTTTCTGTGACTTAATTTTACCCGCAGTAAAGTACTCAACCTTACACGTACAGGGAGGCGGTCTGGAGGGGGGTTTTGAGCCCCGGCCCTGCCGTGTGAAGACTGGCCCCGCTGTCGCCTCGGCCACCGAACCGCCTCAGCTGACTACTTTGCTAAGGGGTAAAATCAAAGTCACAGAAAGCAGCAAAATGGCAGGCCAAAACCTTCCTTCGGTTGAAGGGCCAAGGAAGGAAGAAGAAGTGGTGGTGGTAATAGTAGGTTGTTGTTGTTTGTTATCGTTTTAATTACATACATTTAGCCCTGTATTTTGCCATTTAATAATTTTGCACACTTCCACATGCTGTGTGTCCCTATTGTACCGGTGGTAATTTTGAAAGCTAATCCTAACCTTTTGAATTCTATCGATGTGGAAGTGTTTCGTAACGGACAAAAGAAATTTTGAATTTGAAAAAAAAAAAATGGTTGCTGTTCTTGTACAGCAAATAACGCCCAAACTACTAAGGAAGAATACGATTGTCGTGCCGAAAAAAGAAAAAAAAATGGGAGAGTGTCCCTGTCCTGCTGGCCGTGCAGAAGCATCGCGCGATCCTTATTTAGAACAGTCTAGTAATTTTGATCACCGTATCATACCCCGCACAAGATGTTTTGCGTGCGTTGGAGGTGTACGATCAAATGAAGATTTCGAGTGCTATCTACCAGACAAAAAAGTAAAACGAAAAAGATTCTCTCTCATCGAAAAGTCCCTTCCCACCCTAGGTATCGCGCGACCTTTCGAACGAAATTTTCAAACCTGCCTCAAACTGTCTAGCTCGCCGCACATAGTCTGCCCATAGCAACTAAAAGAGGGGGGGGTTTCTCCCTCCCCCACTAAAACCCTGTAATATCCTATCGGTTAGTAGATTAATGTAGGATGAGCTGTTGGATGTTGTCGATCGGATGAGCCGTTGTTCCCCGTGGTGCTCCCGGTGTTACAGGGGAGTGGGGGGGCGTCGGGATGGTGGTTTGCTATGCGGATGGATGTTTTTCATCGTGACAGATTATGCGAACGTTCCCGTTCCGCACTGTTGCTGGAACACGAAGCCGCATGCGGATGTGCATTACATTTCTCATGCAGCCGTTGATTTGCGGGCAGCTTGGCGAAGAACGGATGTCGCAGTGCTTTATCTAAAAGAAGGAGCAAAAAAGCGTGACAATCGGAAGTTTAGCGGAAACGACCCGGTAGCAATGTGTGCGCCGACTCTTACCCAATGTGATACGGTTGGCGGGATCGTACTCAAGCATCTTCCGTATCAGATCGAACAGCTGCAGATGGTCCGGTTTGTCCGAATGGACGTACCGGTGCAGTGGTTTGCAGTTGTGCGTGACATACCGCCCGGTGGACGTCTTCTCGTCCCAGTCCAGCTTGCCGAAGTGGAAGTAACGTGTTTTTGTTTTTCTGCAAACGAAAGACGCAAAACGGCGTGTGAGCGGCCATTTTCTATACAAATAAAACAGCAGATCCTTACCTTGCCAAACGGTATGGGATGGTGCCGAGGATGCGCTCCATCATGGCCAGATGTTCGCGATTGTCATGCGTCGGGAAGAGTGTTACGCCTTCGTACAGCTCAAACATGATGCAACTGGAATGGCAAAACCACACACAAGGGTTATACACACGCGCGCATACGAATGTTAAGCGCGAAACCTTACCCAATGGACCAAACGTCACACGGTTGTGACCAGCCGAGCTCGAGTATTACTTCCGGTGCGCGATAATGGCGGGTGGACACGATCGTACTGTGATGCTCATCGTCGAAGGTCGCACTGCCAAAATCGATCAGCCGTATATCGGTACAGTTGATGCGACGCACGTCCCGTGTCTGGCGGAAAAGCGGAAAAGCGAAGCTATGTTTTAAAAATTGTAGCTACTACTCTGTTATGAAGATTAATTAACTTCCAAATCTAGTCTCTTGGGATTCCAAACTCTATTACTCAAGCAAGATCAATGTTTCAGATATGTTGCTGGACCATGCCCTATCTAATATAAGCGTTAGTGCTGAGATACGGTGATAGCTCGGTAGTATTGGTGACTTCAAATGGCAAGGCCGGGGCTTTAAATGCTATTCGAACCGTTCACCCCGTAGTAGGGTATCATTAAGTCTAGTAGGTGGGCATGACCTAAGTGGCCGATATTGTCTCGATGTCAACAGCTTCAGCCTCTGCTGGACCATCTCCTATCCAATCTAAACGCTAGTCTTACGATGCAACGCAAAACCCTACCTTGCGTGGAACAGACGTGGTAGTATACTCCGAGTCGACGAACAGAATGTTTTCCGGCTTCAAGTCCGTGTGCGTGAGGCGGCTTTCGTGCAGGAATCGGACAGCGTAGCACAGCTGGTAGGCAATGTGCCGTACGTGCTCAATCGGGTACGGTTCGTAGTTGTTCTCTTTCTGCAGGATACAAAATGGCGCACATTACAAAACAGGAAACCAACAACCAAGGATTTAGTGAGGGCAAACCTACCAAGAAGTCGAAAACACTCAGTCCGAGCATCTCGAAACCGATGCACGTATGGCCATGATAGTCGAACCAGTCCAGCATTTTCACGCACAAGCTGTTGGAGATAAAAAAAGAATGTTTTCAGAATTTTGAGAACCATAACGACTTCAAGGAGAACTTACTGCTCGAAGTTGGGATCGAGTTGCGAGATTTTCTCCAGCGCTCCAATTTCCAGCTCGGCCGCATCACGATACTTGTCCACGTTCTTGATAATCTTTACCGCCATGACGTGGTTCCTGGAGGAATAGAAGAATAAGGACATCAGCTTTCCCATCCCCAGTACAAACTTGATTGATGTCCGGAGTCGATCGCAACTTACCTTTCCAAATCGCGCACCTTCACAACACGTCCAAACGTTCCTTCACCGAGGGTGGCAAGAATTTTGTCTATAAACGTGGGGGGAAAAAAAACAATGGTCCTCATGTAGTAGAGTCCGCAAGGCAATCGAGCTTAACAGGCATACTTACATCTCATGTGCAGTACATCTCCAATCTGGTAGATCAAATGGCCGTCAGCATCATCACGAATGAAGGGTGGTTTCTGCGGGACCAAAGTTACGAATTAACAGGAACGAGAAGAACAAGATGACACAATTAATAAACAGTAGAGATAAAAGTTTAAGATAAAAAAAAACACACGCACGTACACAAGTACACATTTATAAGTACACGCAAAACAAAAACCTCAAAATGATCATAACCAAAAAAAAAGTTGCAATAAACAAGGTATACAAAGAGTTTCAAAATGACAAACGCACATGCGTTAATGTCGCCATCTTAAGAGATCACACAGTTTGGTGTCTAGTCCTGTATAGGCGTTCGGGGTTAGTTGATGCACTGTTCATTCCGGCTGTAAGAAGAGATCTACAGAGGGTTAGCACATGATGAATCGATGAATGTGTGAGTAGATCCATCTCTGTGCGCATTGGAAATTTGCGTGATCACAGTGTATCACACAAAGGGCAAGCAACACAAAGCCATCATTAATGTAAGGGTTATGGAGATGGTTGATCGTATGTGTGTTGGTGAACGAGTGAGTGTGATTGATGAGTAATGGGGAAGATGGTGTTTAATCCTTACGAAGGTGGAGAGCGCTTTCGGGATGCGCGATCGTGGACCTCGCAGCTGATTCTGGACGCCTACTCCACCGGTGGTGCTGGACAGTGCCGCTGTCGTACGACTGTTGTACGCGTGGGATGTGGTGTTGATCGGCAGTATCGAACCACTGCTAGCCGGAGCACCGTGATGGTGCAGATGTCCGTACGGTAGTTGTTGCCCACCGTAGTGTTGTTGCAGTTGATGGTGTCCTCCACCGTTGAGCAGATGCGATGCAACATTTTGCACCGTGTAGGACTTCTGGAGACCACCACCGAGGGCTGTGCCGGTACTTGCCGTACCGTACAGCTGCTGCTGTTGCTGCTGCTGCTGCTGGTAGTACATGCGAACGTGGGACGAGGATGTACGCTGCCTTTGGTAGACAGCGCCACTAGCCGACTGCAGTAACAGGGACGTTACGCCTGTACCATCCTCCTCCAGCCGTGGCGACCGTTCGGATGTGCTCGGGTTAACCGTGGCATGCGAACGACGCTCGCGTCTGGGTTGGGGCGGTGGTTGCGCCTGTAGTAGCTGCTGCCGGGACGGATCATCCAGCGGCGCATACTTCTGCAGCAGACTCTCAATCTCCCGGCGTCTGTTGTGACGTTCACGTTGCCTCGGATCTTTACCCTCGCCGTCCGCTAACGAGGACCCACGATCATCATCGTCGCTCGACAGTGGCACCGTACAGATGCCGTCGGCATCAAAAAACCTCCCCATGCCCGACGTTGTTTGGCAGCTTTTTCGGCGCTCCTTCTTGGCCGCGGCCAGGCTGGACGTGGAGGCCGAAAATGAGCCACCGTCACATAGTGTCGTTCCACCGTCATCATCGTACAGCTGGTGATGATGATGGTGGTGATGGTGGTGATGCTGATGCGAGTGTAGCAGATGACCCATGTCGGTGGTGTCGCTACGCTTGTAAGGTTTAATGGTGCGTCGCGACTTACCACTGGACATGCTCGTCACCTCGGACAGCAGCTCGGTAGGATCGTACTTCGATTTGAAGATGTTCTCCTTGCCATCCTCACCTGCCTGCTGCTGTTGATAGCTACCCTCCTTTGTCCGTACCTTGCCGGAGCCACCAGCGAATGTTCGCAAACCGGAGCTACGATCGGTACCGTACGTACGACCATTACGATCGTACAGACTATCGACCATGGTCGACCCTGAGGAACCTGTAGTACTGGACAGCTTCGAGCTACGGTTACTTCCAAGCAGTAGCTGCAGCTTGTACGGAGTACGCTCTTTGGCACTTGAGTAGGACTTATCACGCACGATGCTACTCGTCGTGGAACTCTTCATGAGCGGATTCAGCAGACGCTGCTGCTGATGGTGATGCTGCTGCTGGTACTGACCTGCAGTACCAGACGTTGGCTCTAGGGTTTTCTCCTTATCCTCCTGCTCCTTGCGTCGATGTACCCGATCAAGTATGTCGGAATACTTTGACTCAAGTCGAGAGATAGTACTACCCCCACTAGCACCACCAGTGTTATTGTTACTACTATTACTACTACTACTACTACTGCTGCTGCTGCTGTTGCTGGTACCGTTGATACCTCCCGAGGACACACCGGACGACGATTTGCCCGGGATCACTAGCGGTGTCTTGTCCTTATCCTCGGTAGTGCTTTCGCGCTGCGAATTGGAATGGTTTTTCGACGTTAGGCAAATCACACGTACTCTTGCGTGTGGACCTCGCTGTACACAATGGAGAGAGACGGGGAGACGCTAGAGACGCAAGAGTTTCTATTTTCGCACACGCCTAACCTTAACCTTCACGTACTCACCAACGCCTTCCTTATCTTATCCCCGTCACCTTCACCCTACCTAACCTGTGCGCTGGTGGTCTTGGGATTCTTACACACATTCACTATATCAAAACCCGACATCTTGCACGTCTCTAGTTGTCTTCCCTTCCCCCCCCCTCCCCCGGGCCCGCCTCTTTCTCCATCTGGTACAGTTTCTCCACCTGGAAGCAAACTCGAAGTGGCGTGCACTTACTCTGCTGCGGGTAGTTGAAGCAGTTGAAGCAGTCAGCGCAGAGGAGGATGATGCTGCCGAACCGGAGGATGCCGTTGGTGAGTCGAACCGTTTGCCGAACGTGCGAAACAGTGGTTTGTAGTATGAGCTCATCGTACTGTTGAAGCTGCTCAAATATGGCGACCGGTGCACCGAGTCGGTGGACGAGCCGAGGCTGCCATAGTCGGAGGTGTTGGTCGCACTACCACTACCGTGCGAAAGGATCGAGCTGGTCGACGCCGACGTTGACAGCTCGTTGAACCCACTAATATAGTGCCGATGTGGTTGTGTTCGCGATCGAGAAGGATCAAGAGAGAGAGTATGTTACATTTAGCATCGATGCGGAAAAAGATAGCTTCTCCTAATAGTCCCTTATTGTGCCTGTGTCTGCGTTAGCACCGAATTTCGAACTCCGATCTCTGAAGAGCCTAAGAGCGTCCTCCAAACTATACCTGACCTGTATCAAACTTCAACATGGTCAACCGAAGAAACCGGGAAGTAATTTCCCGGTTTTCAGTTGTTGTGACCTAACCTAACTGCTCCGATGCAAAACCCAGCGCGAGAAAAAAAAAATCCCCCCTCAGCTGATGGCTGTAAATACACAACCCTCAAAAACGCAAAATCGTACGCAGCTTGCCAAGCCCGATCTGGGGTGTGACCCTCACCCGCCCACACCACCCCGTCGTCCCCGCCGAGAGTGTTTTGCGTATAAATTCGAGCTGGTGGTCCGAGAGTTCGCAATGAAAATACCAAAATTACACTTCCTTGGTGGCGCAAATTCTTGCGCGCGTGTGCGCACCCAACATGGTGCGCGACGACGACGACGTGTCTTTGCTTTTGTGTGTTTGCCTTCATTTTTTCACCGTGAGGATCCACTCCTGTGAAGTTCTCATTGCCGGGGCAGGAGAGCAATGGTGATTATACGGCAACCTCAGCAAAATGCACACGCTTCGATACACCGCATATGATGGTGCGTGCGCGATGTGACGTCGCAAAGCCGACGACCGAAAATTGGCCGATTTAAAACCCCGATTAGATAACGGCTGGCCGCCGCCATCAGCACAGAGAGAAGCGGGAAGCGTTGCTTCCGGTTGCGAGAGTTCGATGTGTCGGGGAAGGGGTAGAGTTTTGATATGTTTGGAAGGTTGTCCAATCCAATGGCGGTGGGGTCCGACAGATTAGCGCCAGCTCACAGAAGGGGAGCTGTTTGTCAGGAAGGACTCTTCCTGCTTACACTGGTGCGATAACTTCCGTACGTTTTTGGGGCTGTTTGTGCATGATGTAATGGCAGAATTCTGAATTGAATAGAAGGGGACATCTTTTCACACATCCACGCACACGCACGCACCACAGAAATCTCTCTTCAACAGTTCTGCTTGCTGGTCCTGATTTTTTTTTTTGGACTGTCACACCCGAGTTCCCAGGCCTCGCTTCCGCAATAATCTCTCTATCTCTCACGCACACAAACAATAATCCTGGACCTGGCGGTATCTAGAAACTCGCACGCCCTAAACACCCTAATAACGATATGTATATATCGCTCCCAATCATTACCGAAACTGCGATCGCTTCTGTTGCGGCTGTGGTTGCTGCTGCTGCTGCTGCTGCTCCAACTTCTCGCTCGGATTGCGGCGGAATCGCTGCAGTATGCTGCTGCAACTGTCCGACAGCAGCTGGGTAACGCTGGCGGTGTTGCTGCGGATGTAGCGACGCCGCACACCACTACCAGTGGACGACGTACCGGCCGACCCGAGCCCGACACCGGACAGCCGATCGGCTGACAGCCGGGAGGATGATGATGATGCGGTGGAGGACGACGACGCCGCCGAGGCAGTCACCGTTGTGCTGGCCGCCATGGCCGTCTGTGTACTGTTGTGATGCCGAGAACTAGCCGCTCTTTCGCGTTTACTCGCTAGCTATCTCACTCGCTCTCCCGTGGCTTCGATCACAAATTCTTCACACTTTCACCGATTCTTCCTGCTGCACACGCACAATCGTCGCAACACTATAATTCACACAACCACACGCGCACTCGACGCACTGGGGTTTTTTTTATTATTATCTCGCACAAAGAAGACTATCACACTCGATCACTGGTATCACAGACGAGCAGAGAATTGGCGATCGGCAACAATACCGGGACCACAACAATACACACTAAACACACTAGTTGGTTTCGTGAGACATCGCACCACTGTGCGGTTAGTGATCATTGAACCTCGTGTTTGTATGTACGTCAGTGTGTGTGTGTGTGTGTGTGTGTGTATGTTTCGTTTTCTATCTCGATAAAAGTAGTACCCTCGTACACCCTCGCACAATGACTAGGAAGTGAGTCTTCCTGGTGAAAAAGCTATTGATAATATGCTCCATTACTATCAGCAACGAGGTCGAGCCTATGGGGAGAACCTACAATAGCTAGACATCCAAAACAAAACAGAACACTTCCTTCTCGCTCGCTAGCTCCCTTTCTCACACATCCACACACACTCGCAGTGGAGCTATCTCGTAAGTTAAAAACACTTGCGCAGAGCCGCGCTTCCCCATATCAGCACTGTCTGTTATCCCGCCATTTCTCTTCTATGCCACACACCGGTTTGTGTGTGTGTTTTTGTTCTTCTTCTGTGTCACAGCTGTTCGAGCGGTTGCGACTGACGCACCCAACACGATCTTGCTGTGCAGCAGCTGGACGTAACTGCATCCAAGATCCGAGCACACACACCACAATCGCTGCCAATGGCGTATTGTTGTTGGTGGTGGTAGCTCGTTAATCGTAAGTTCGCAGATAATAAATCCGACCCGTGCCGTCCAAAACCGGCAGCAGGATACAGTAACGTCGACACCGACCGACTGTCAAACTGAACACTGGATCGGGCACTCGAACTGACAGTAGTGTGTGTGTTTGGTTACTCCTCACCACTCTCCCTATCCCTAGCTGCTTCTACTTGCATCGGAATGATCAACAAAACTGATTTGTTTGCTAACAAACTATCATTTGACATATTTACACCCACAACGAACAGCAACTGTCACTTTATCTACTAGAGACAAAACCATTCATTTTTATTTTTTGATGTTGCTTTTTATAATATGCAAGTTGCATGTTTCTGTGTGTGTGTGTGTGTTAGGCAATTCAAAATGGCCATTTACTAGCGATTGCAGCACCGTTTGACACACGACTCGCACAATTCCCGTTTGGTGATTTGCTACTTATCGAAACACAATAGAACGGTACAATGGGCGAATCATGCTCGATTCCCGTGTGATGCTGGTGTGATAATGGTGGCAGGTGTCAAATATCATAATAAAACAAAACTATCCCTTATTTTGAAATACCTGTACGAACTGTGGATGGATTTTTTTTTAAGATTTGCGAGCCATAACATGATAAAATGTTGTTTTTTTTATCTATTTATTATCCCTCTCTCTTTTTTTCTTTAATTTTTGTTTTTAAAGAGATAGAAAAAGGAGACAAAAACACAAGCACACTCTTGTTAACCGGCTTTAAAGTATGCAAAAACACGTCGCAAGACACTATGACACGGATTTGGGTGACCTCCGATAAAAGGGAGGGAAAATAAGCAGAAAGAGAGGAAGAGAGAGAGAAAGAGAGAGAGAGAGAAAAACGAGGAGAAAACAGATGAGAAAAAAAACACGGACAACCATTGTCGACGCGGAACGAAATTACTCGGAAGCACACAAAGCACCAGGCGACTCCATCGAAACACGTTCATTCGCTCTCGGAAGCAAAGGGGATGGATGCAAGGAGAAAAGAAAAAAAGGGAGGAAGGAAGGGGGGGAGGGGGGCAACGAAGAAGATACAAATCAACGGCACAAATAAGAGAACTGAACAGCGAAAAAAAAGCCGAAAAGAAAATTGCAATAACGTCAACTGGAGCATATGATGGTGATAACGACAGGTGTGATGAATAATGAACAATGAAAAACAATATTAATTTACAAACTATATTTTAATGCCTTTTATGTGTGTTTCTTCTTAAGATTAGATTTAAATTAGGTTTCTATTTCTTGTTTTTTTAGCAAACGTTTACACGAGATAAAAAAAAGGAAATTTTGATTCTAAATTATGATGGGACGCAAATAGATAAGGGCATTGGTCAAAAGTATTTCTGTTTAGAAAGCAGCAAATACTTATACCAATGTAGAACGAAACAATAAATGCTTATGAACGAAACGAACCAAAAACGGAAGAACATAAGTGGAATTTTGATCCTTACATACTCTAAAAAGAATGCTTTTTTTTCTTTTTTTTTCTCTTTTTTTCCTTTTTTTCTCTTTTTTCCTTTTTTCCTATTTTTTTCTTTTTTTTCTGAATATTTTTTAGCTATTTGCCTAAAATGTCAAAACTGCCTAGTTGTTTTTGCTTTGTGCGAATGCTTTTTCGTGTATAAAACTTATCTATTTTTGAAATATTGTTTTTATACTTAAAAAACTAAATTTCTAAAAAATATATATTTTTTAAAGGGTATAGAATATATTATGATAGTATGATATATTATTATTATGATAGGAGATGCATAGAATGGAATCGGAAATGTGCAGATCTTTAGTCGTAAAAGGTTTTTTTTTTCTGTAGAATTGACAGAGAGAGACATAAAGAGGGAAAGGCAGATAGACAGAGAGAGAGAGACATAAAGAGGGAAAGGCAGATAGACAGAGAGAGAGAGACAGAAAGAGGGAAAGGCAGATAGAGAGAGAGAGAGAGAGAGAGAGAGAGAGAGAGATAGAGAGAGAAAGAGAAAGAAGGGTAGCGAAAGACCCCAAAAAGAACTAGCACTAGGATAATGTTCCATTTAAAAAAACAAAATACTTGATTATACCCTAAAAAAGCCAACACTTTTGTGTAATTTGAATTACAAAGTGTTTTAAATGGACTTTTTGTTTTAGAAAAATTGCTAGCGCTTGGAATTTTGATTTTAAACCTATGAAACGTCCGTCAGTTGACAGCGTTTAGAGAACCTTAAATCATTAAATTTAACTCTATAAGCGCTAGCGTTGTGTAATACTGCTTCCGGTATAGATTGTGTTTTCGTTATGTACATGCCTTATAATTGTAACTTAAAACTACTATGTCGATACGTCAACATCGTGCCGTTCATATACTTCTTGTGGGTGGCAAAGATGTTTTCAGTTTTGCTTTCTGTTGTTTTGTATAAGTGCTTGGACACCTTGGAATACTTCAACTTGAACTTACTTACTCGATCGACGACCGAACAGTTTTAGCAAGCTTAGGATGGAGATAAATCATCTCACTATTCCCCATGCACTAACTTTAAAACCTTAGAAGACTATTTAAGCGAAAAATTTAAAAATGGAACCACTTGCCCTAGCAACCTTAACTCTGATCTGCATATACCGAAAGGCAAAGTAATACTCGATACTTCATTCACAGGTGTTCCTAATGTATCTAATGACGCTCCCCGCCACTGTCCGTAGAGCTGTGTTCCAGCTGTCCACCGAACCATATGTTTGCAGGTGCGCTCGCTTACGGCCGTCACACGTTTCCTCCTTTCTCAAAAAGGTTGGGAAAACAACCGGCCGGATCGTTCCTTCTAGAACAAACCACGCTTTAACGAGCTGCCCTCTTCTTCGGCTACATCGTCCGTGGGACCAGGGGAAAAAAAACATGTCACCAAGTGGGGCTGCTGTTTTTTTTTTCGCAATGTGCGCATCATCATATTGGCAAAAAAAAAGAAGATGTTTATATGTGAGTTTGGATCGTCTGTTTTTGCCTTGCTCTGGTTCTCCTATTTACGCAAACGTGTGCATCCATGCCTGGGAAAAGAGTGACACCGGGGCGGCTTTCTTCCTGCTCCTATTACTTTACTCCAAGGCAATGTGGCAATAGCCTTTAAACCGTTAACACCCATTTCCTAACCGGACTGTCTAACCTAACACAAACTGTCTAATGTCTAACACACACACATGTAAACCGTCTCGCACAAGACCAGCGGTAAGGTAGATGGAGGCGCCTGGTTTCTCTTTTTTCCCACAAACAAATTCCGAGCAAAAGATACGGTGATGCGTATGGGGTAATGTGTGTGGCAGAGAACAGTTTGGATTTACACAGTTCGAGTTGGATTTAATCACGCGCGATATAAAAATACATGCGCGCAAAAATGTTTTTTTTTTTTAAACTTAATTCATTAGATTGATTCTGGTCGCGCCATTAGGTGACGCGGAACACGGGCCAGTTGATGCTGCGACAGCTTCGTTCACAATCACAATTCACAATTTGTGTTTGTGCGTTTTCCCTCATCAAAAAATCTAACGAGGTCGCATTTGAGGGTGGCCCAATATATACGGTAGACGCATTATGTCACATACATATTATGTGCTAAAAGAGTCAGTAAGAGCGAGAGATAGAGCGCACAGTTGTGGCTATCAAGATACACTTTTATTTTTAATCCCAGCGAAGAAAATCGCAAAACGCGCGTTCGGGGGAAGGTGTCCCCGGTGTGTGTGTGTGTGTGCGCGCGTGGGAGAGATGATGTGCGCAAGGTGAGTGAGGCGTCCGAACGTGCGACAACGAAATGGTGTGTGAACCCGCAACCGGACGACCCTTCCGCGGAACACCATCATCCACCAAACACCTCACAGTCACAAAGTTGAGAAAGGTTCTCGAACGATTTTTTCTTCGTCGGTGTCTTCGGGCCCCAAAAAACTAAAAGACAAACACCGAGAGACACGCGCGAGTTGCGCACCGAAAATTCGCATCATCCCGATCAGTCCCGCTGCCGGGACTGATGACGTTCATCGTCACACACACACACACGAAGAGGAATGCTGTTTTGCCCTTTCTACCTTGCTCTTTTACTGGGTGTGTGGTATCTTTTTAAATTAAAAATTGGAAAAAAGTGGCTCGCAATGTGTCATACGTGACGACGTCATGGTACGAAAAATAGAAGGGTGAATAAGATAGAAATCGGTAATTCTATTTGCTCATTCACCTGTTTTCCTCCCGATCCCGGATTGTGTGGATCCTAACTCTCCTACAAAAATTAGAATTAGTTCCTCATAAGCTGTCACCAACTATAACCTAAAGTCCTTGAACGCATTATCCTTCAATCCACTCAGATCTCATTGCTGATAGTTGGATGCATCGCAACACACTGTCCGAAGAAGTTCTGTGTGTCCCCAATAAAGTATATCCTCTTCCGCGTTTGACCTATAATGAGGATGCGATGACATGTTGAAGGTTGAAGGTGTTGCGTGGTTGATAGGCAGGGCGCAGATCGGGTCAGGGTGAACGTTGAGAGATTTTAAGTCCTGATTGCTAGTTCTCGTCGAGCAAAAGATGGCGGAAGAGTTTCCAACATCCCAAGGACACTCTTTCACACACGCATGGTAAGCCTGTTAGCTAATGACCTTTTCGCGAAGATCACACATCTGGCTTGCTTTTCACACTAGACTTTCATGATAAGACACACACACACACACGCGTACTACGTCACATCTTCAATACAACGATGTAATAGTATAATTAAGCTAATCAGATCCACTCTTAACAAAAAAACTTCAACTAGAATTCGTAAGGACACCGAGCGCACTACTGGAAAAGATCCGTAACCTTATCAGCTGTGTGAGGTATATTGATACGCACACACACACACACACGCACATATACAAATCCACGATCAGAGCTGAAGAAGCCCTCGGTGAGGGTTCAAAGCCGCGAATTCGTAACACCAACAACTACCACAACAACAACAAAAACAAATATTTTGCCGAAGGCTCCTCCGAAACAAACACGGCGTGCCCGCTTACGCTGGCGCGGTAAGGAAGACTACGTGGCGTTAGTGTGCTCTTTGGGTCTCTACTGCCGCTTGCGTGTGCCGCGTTGGTAAGGTTTTTTGTTCTTCCTATGCTTCTTCTTCTGCTCCTTCGCTAACACAGGTGATCGCGGGAGGTGTCTCGGATGCTGGGAGAGCTGGCTAGCGGACGTAAGCAGCGACTTCGTGCAGAAGAGAGGAGCCCGAAATCTAGCATCTAGCTCCACCAGACACGCACACATATGCCACCGGGAGGACGTAAGGAGGAGCGATATTATTAATGTCGATCCGGCCTATCGGTAGCAAACCAGATGCGTCGGTTTTGTGGTCAGACGCGTACGGCGGTATCTATATCCCCGGAGAGCACCCTCGAAAGGTCTTCGGACACGGACACAAACACACGCACGCACACGGTGCCAGATAGACCATGGCACCGAAATAACATCTCGCCGAACGCCGCGCAGAAGCCACAGAATAACATTCAGTGCGATGACTCCCCAACGAGTCTCAGCAAGAAGCAACTCGTCAAGTCTCTCACTCGTTTCGCTCTCAATATATGTATATTCTTGTCAAGACAAGACGCCTCTATCCCTTTCTAACACACTAGGTAGGCACCGAAGGACCACCAGCAAAGGACCAGAAGCTGAAGATTTTCCCACAAGTAACCCTGTGTGTGTCCTAGCTGTGTCATCCCATCTATCTCTCTTTCTTTAAACACTCTCTCACTCTCTCTCTCTCTCTGTAGTTCTATCTCGCTTCCTCTCGTCTCAACTTAATTCCTAATCTCTTTCACCCTTAATGCTATCGCTCACAGTATTAAGCACGATTGAACTGTGTGCGCCTTAACGAGAAAAGACACCTATTTATAAATTTTTCCCCGTCTCCATCACACAGCCGGACCACGACACGATCGCGTTCCCCTGTTTTCCTCAATATGTACACACGCGAGCGAGCTATCCGCACGCACGCATCTCACCACCCTCCCATCAGGTCCTCAGTTGCTTGTTGAGAAAATCGGCTGATCTGTTGAGATCAAACCTGTCTGAGGAAAAACGAAAATCTCTCACTCTCTCTCTCTCTCTCTCTCTCCCACTCGTTCTTCCTAATTATGATACATTCACGAAATCGTCCTACCACTAGTATGTTTTTATGGCGCAACTCTAAGGGAGTGGAGGGGAAAAAAAAACTATCCTACACGCTGACCATCCCAAACCCAATCCATCCATCCCTACAACGTCCCCACACAAGACGTCTGCACCAACTGTCACAAACGGATCGGATCGAGGAAAAAGCAGTTCAAGGTTTTCCCTGCGCAACGATCTGTGGCGCAGGTGGGGGCCGCCTAACGTCACGTTGACATTTCACATTGCGCGCCGTGTGTATAGAAGGACGTGGTATCCGGACGCACTTTGCTCAAGGTCACATTAATGGTTTGTGTTGCCACAGTTGTCTTCTTTATGATCTTTGTCTTCGCCTTCTTCGATACGATTACTTCGTTTTGGCACCTTAGGTTATGGTCTTAGGCTTAGGTCTTAGGTTATGAGTGATATAGACACACGAAGTACACAGCAATCCTGGTGTGTCTTCACTGTTATCTAATTTCACCTCCAGTAAACCCATCCTATTCTATCAGGAACATTGACCGTACCTGTTTCCACTTCGCATTCAGCGGAAATAACTAAATATACTCATGAAGCCTAATCTCCAATATAATTGTAGTTGTTTGGCAATCGAATAGGATACCGATTCCGGTAGGATTCGATTGCAACTGTGTGCAGTTACGGCACTTCATGTAAGTGACGAACGGTGTTTATAAAAGATATACTAAACCTATAGCATAAGATTTGATTATGATCTAACACAAGTTCTGTACAAATATTTTCTTGACGCTATTATCGAGTACGTCGATTGTAGTGTAGAATACGGAATAAGCATCACACAAGTTTATGAGAGAATGATTATGCAAAAGTTAAACCCATGTTTGGGGATAAGACCTTTAACTTCAATTTTAACGAAAGCTTAGAATGATAATGGTAGGGGATGAGATTAAAGTCAACAGTAACTGGCATGCACTGCACACTCAAAAACCAGTCAATCAATTCACAA
Organism: Anopheles stephensi; assembly: GCF_013141755.1. Taxonomy (NCBI): domain Eukaryota; kingdom Metazoa; phylum Arthropoda; class Insecta; order Diptera; family Culicidae; genus Anopheles; species Anopheles stephensi. The sequence continues at coordinate 13,091,508 of NC_050201.1, forward strand.
CAAACATTTAACGGTGCTAGCACACAATCACACGTTAATCTAATCATACACACACACACATATATACAAAACAAAAAAGACTAATCCCTAGGGTTGTGTGTTATCCAAAAGGTATAGATGTGGGCACGCCATTTGCAGATACACAATACTGCGCTCATCGGTTAGAGCGTTGATATGATAAGCAACGGAACAAAATCTTAAGCCAAGAGTGCTCGTGCATGAGTGCATTTTCCTATGCCGCTTGTGTGCGAGTATCGAGCAAGAGATAGCATCCGTAGTGTCAGCGCCAAAGCTAGGCCATTATTGTTTGCGTTGGTTTTTCACAATGCTATAGGGAATGGCTACCTCCATGTCGTTCGGCGAACACTGCTCCTGTTCCTCCGTTGACCGGGGTTTGTCAACGTTTGGGCTGGCTTCGAAGCTATCGGAACTGCTGATATCTTCTGTAGCAACGGTGGACGGTACCTCATTAATGCGTGAAGGCGAGGGCTGCGATGATCCGGAGCCCATCTGCCTAATGCTGGAGTGTGACGTTGTCCGGTTCTGCGTTAGGCTCACCAGACTAGAGCTGGAGGATTGATTTGCCGGATTCTGTGTTGGCAAGGGAAGCACCTTAATAGTGAAGGCGGGTTGATTGCTCGGTGTCTGTGATGGGGCGCGTGCCAGTTGAGGTAAGCTTGCCGATTGCACTAGCTGTATTACACGTGAACTCTCCTGGGTAGTGATGGAGAGCGTGTGGCTGGACGAATTCGGTGGTGGGTCCGGGCGTACCAGACTGGTGCTGGAGCGTTGCGTCGTCGGTGTCTGCGGTATGCCACGCATCAACTGAGTGAAGCTTACGGATTGTAACATTGGTACCTGTAGTATGCGAGGCATCTGCACAGTAGTCGCCCGCGGTGGTGGCACTGGTTTCATCAACACATTTGATGTTTGGGCTGAAGCCACCTTAATAACGATGGTGTTTTGCTTAGCCGGTGTCTTCGATGCGTCGAGGCTCGCCTGACTATTGCTTGATGATGGCTGCGCTGCCGTTGATGTCTGCGATGGTCCAGCACTCACCGGAATGGTGATGGAGGTTTGCAAAGAAGGTACCGGGCCTAGCGCACTATTGTTGGCGGTTTGGTTGTACGTAGATGTCTGCGCTGGTTTGGGGCTCACCAGGTACAAATTTGTCAGTCTTGCCTTTGGTGTCTGCGATGGTCCAGCGCCTGACGAACTAGGTATCGGCGATGGTTTCCGTTCCACCTGACTTGTGTTTGTTGTGTTTGTATTTGATGTTTTGGGTATTCCAGAAACCACCCGAGTAGTGAAGGAAGATTGTCTCGTAGGTATGTAGGATGATTCGGGGCGTGCCTGACTCGCGCTCGTTGGTCTTGGCTTTGGTTTCTGCGGCACTACACATTTCGGAGGTATTCGGGATGGTTCGGAGACTACCGGCATAGTGCTTGCTGGTCTTGCAGCTGGTATCTGCGATGGTTCGGAGCCCACGGACCTGGTGCTTGATGATGTAATGATAGTTGGTGCCTGCGATGGTCTGGAGAACATCCGAGTAGTGATGAATTGTCTGTTCGCTGGACCGGAGCCCACCTGACTTGTGCTCGCTGTTCTTGCCGGTAATGTCTGCAACAGCAGTCCATGGCCCGCATCGCCTGTACCTGACGGCTGTGTCGAAGGTAACTGCGACAGTTTGGGGCCCACATTGCGACTGGCTGATGCTGATGTGTTTGGTGCCTGTGATGGTCCTGGGCTTACCTCACTACTACCAGATCGCGGTGTGTTTGGTGGAACAGGATTCGTTCGGTTCCTGCCGGATGATCGTTTCTTTTGTTTCTTTGCTACACGTTGATGGCCACGCTTTATGCCCGATGGCTGGTGCTCCGTCGATGGCTGTGTTGGTGGACGAGGACGCAACGTTTCTTCGCGATCCTTCTTCTTGCAGTCGTCATGCTCATCATCATCTGAGTCGATGTAAATAACCTCGCGCATAACTTCCACCGCGATTACATCGCTATCTTCGTCACTTGTTTCAAGGGACGCAGTAGGCTGCGCAGCACGTGTGTTCAGCCCACTGGGCCCAGGAATTGCATCCGGCACTCTGGACGCATGAGGTTGCTGCTTCGATAGTACCGAACGATCCTTCGTCGCTCGCTGCGATGCCTCCCGTTCATTCGCGTTGCTTGCCATTCCGCAGTTACACGCGGAATCGTGCGGGTATTTGTTTCTAGAGAATCGTTTCTGTGTACTGGTGGATGGTTGATTCGTTGGATTTTGCGCGGATCTCGATAGTACCCTGGTGGACACAATATGTGTTGCCGACGGAGTTAGCTGCAGGGTACGTGTTTTTGCCACAGAAGAACGTCGCGCATGACTTGGTAATGGTTTGCGAGTTGTTGACGTTTGAAGACTGCCGGATGTTTTGGTTTGTTGCTTTCGCTGGAGCTGCTTCCGGTGCCGCCGTCGTTGCTTTTTAGCTGCCCGACGCTCCACCGCTTCCGTTTCCATCACTACCTCCTCATCAGTAGACCTCTCGTTATTAGATTTGTCGCTGCTAGCGTCCGTCTCAACCTCTCTGTCAGTAACCGAATCCGAGGATAAGTATTCCGGTGATGATGATCGCCGGTTCGATCGCTGAGGCGCTCGTGCTCTACGCCAACGCTCTGCTTTGCAGGTCGGGGGGAGCCAAGGCAGGTTGGAGAAAAATTGATTTGGAGAGTTAAATAATTGATAAACTCTCATCTAGTATTGGTACGTAAGGTCCTACACGCGATGTGGTTACGAGCGTGCAATGCTTGGGTGTTAGTGCTGTAGGTGCGAAGTCTTCTTACCGTGTTCTGATGGCTCCAGTGACGTCGATGGCATCGATCGGTGTGGATCTTGTTCAGTCAATTCTGTCTGCCACTGGCGCATTATGTTTTGCAGTGACCGAGTTCCAGCTATAGCGCAGTCTGTGTGTTGGACGAATGTTTTGCAACGGTTGCATTATTCACCGATACTTACAGTACGGGAAGAACGAGTCACAAGGGTGTAAAAATTAGTGTGCACGCGAAAGCGCGAAGGAAGAACGAAAGTTTGGAGAACGATAGGAAAGGGCGGGGATAGAGTCTTGCGAAGGAGCACGACCTAGCCGTAGAATCGAAAAGAAAGTAGTGTAGTCTTACCTCTGGCTGCATCTGACTGTTCTGATTGTGGCATCGACACTATAAAAGCATCAATCTCCCTATCCAGTGCGGCAATCCGTGTAGGTGTCCAGGATGCGTTTGAAGGATACGGCAGAATAGGTGATAACACTTCATGTCGCGTAAGACTACCCATCGCATTGAGTGCGACCTGATGCTGAGGTGTGCTGCGCTGGTCTCGCGATTGTGCCCAGTCCGTCATGGTGGAGGTCGTGTTGGTGATGGCACTGGTGGAGGATATCGTGGTGATGCCGCTGGTAGAGAACGTTGTCGTGGTGGTGGTGGCGGTGGTTGTATTGGTGATGATAACGCGAGTGATGCACATATTGAGAGGGCTAGTGGACAATGTACTGGGCTCATCTTCGCCAGGCAATGGGATATTGGGCGTTGGAATTCGGCGAGTACTGATAAATGGTGTATATGGTCCTGGTATCGGACGGTTTCCCCTGGCCACGGGTGTTTCATTCTCGTGCGTAGCAATCCCGCTCCATCTGGGAGTAGCGTCGTTTGGAAGCATTTCAAAATTCGGTGTGACAGCACGCGTTTCGACAGGCAATGGGGTATCGCTTGGTTCGACAGTCGGTATGTCGGCGGGATCCGGTTGCACCTCACCAACCTCCGGGTTGGAATGCGATGGCGAAAGTCTGCCGATGCTCGTCGATAATGTTTGTGTGGAAGCATGTGGGTATGGTGACGTGACCCGTTGGGAAAATGTTCCGCTGGGCGAGTAGCTTGGTGCGATATGTGCGGGAGGTTCATTTGGCATCGTCGTAGGGTAGCCACCGGATGATGATGGTGCCATTATGCGTGAATAATCCCAAGAGCGATTCTTCGTGTCCATCATACGATTCGTCGTTACTTGGTGCCAGAACTGGCTCAAGTGTGAACTGTGCTGGTAGTTTTGCTGTTGGTTCCAGGTCACGGACTGTGGAATCGGCAGCACGGTCGTGCTCGTTTGCGGCAGTTGTCCTCCGTACGCATCCGATGTTCCTTGTCCCAACGATGGGCTGGACATGGACAGCGACAAACTAGCGGTACGGTAGTCCCAGTTGAAGAAGTTGGTAGCTGCCACACCACTATACGCTGGTTGTACACGCTCCGGCTCTGTTGCTGAGAAGATATTCTCCACTGTTGCGGGTGGAATTAGGGGCAGGCTACCGGATTGTGGAGGCTGCTGTTGCTGCTGCTGCAACGGTGCAGAAGGAAGTGGAGGCAAGTCGTAGAAATTTATAAACCTCCAGTCCGGGATGGCAGAGCTTGAAAAGGACGGCCTGACGGGTGTCAGACCATTGTATGCACTATTATCGGGAGGATTTATTATTTCCCACTGTGTTTGCGGCAAGGCTGGCTGACATTGTTGCGGTTGTTGCTGAGGAAGCTGAGGCAGCTGAGGTAGCTGAGGTAGCTGAGGCAGCTGAGGTACCTGAGGCAGCTGAGACAGCTGAGGTAGCTGAGGCAGCTGAGGCAGCTGAGGCAGCTGCAAGTTTTGTTGAAACAATTGAGGCTGGTGTTGTTGCACAAGCTGAAATTGCGGAACATACAACTGCTGCACAGGCACCTGCTGTTGCGTTTGTTGTTCTTGGTGTTGGACGGGTTGCTGTAGTTGCTGTAGGTGAAAATGCGGAGGAGGCTGTTGTGGTAAAACCTGCTGCACTTCTTGTGTAGGGTGTAGATCGGTTTCTTCATACTCCTGTTCCTCTTCATCGTCTGATATCTCCGGACTCCGGTTCTCAACGTTTATTGACGATCTTGTTGATGACGAATTGGATGACCCACAGTTAGTACCGCCAAGCGATGTTGTGCTCCCATAAATATTTCCCAACTGCCCGAGCACATTGGGATGTGGGGTATATAGGTACGGTCGCCCCATTGGCTGTTCGCGCATCCACTCAATCTGACGTAGCCGCGGGGCGGACTGCCGTTGTCCAGGGGTTGAATGTTCCACAGGATATTGTATCTGACCAGAGCGCTGCTGTTGTTGGTCCGGCCGTTCCATCTGCTGCTGCGCTGCAGACGGACGTCCAGTGTACTGTTGATAGTCTACCCGTAACGGCGGAACTGCTGCGGTAAGCCGAACATTTTCGTTCCGTGGTGGTGGTGGTGGCTGCCGTTTCGCTTGCTGTGGCGCTTGCTCCGGCTGACTATCTCGCTTATGCGTCTGATGATGTTGCTGCAACGCTTGCTGTTGACCCGGCAGTACTGATTCCATTGGATATCGCATGTCCTGTTCTGACGACTGCATTACTGTTGCATGCGGTTCATGGGAACGCTCGTTCTCCTCTGGCATCCGAACCAGCATATATTGTTCCCGTACCGAAGAACTCCGTCCCGACCGTCTATCGTGCTGCTGCGTAGTTGATTGCCGTTCTGCGGGACTAGCTTGTTGCTGCAACTGTTGTGGATACTCTTCCTGTTGAGGCGGGAGCGAATCTGTTGAAATGGGAGAGTATCCATCTTCGTCCTGCTGTGGCACTCGCACCACCTGAAAACGTGCATGCACGGATGGCGGCCGTTCTGGCCGTTTCTCGTAGCGTTGTTGGAGCTGCTGTTGATGAGGAAGAGAAGCGGTTGAAATGGTAGAGTTTCCACACTGGTCTGGTTGTGGTAGCCGAACTACCTGATGTTGTACCTGAACGGTTGGCACCGGATCTTGACGTCTGTAGTACTGTTCGTGCCATTCACGTGGATACTCAAACTGATACGACGTTCCCGTTACAATCGGATACTCTGTAATCCGATCCTGTTGTGACGACTCAGTTGCTGTTGTCAGCGGAGCATGTACCCGCTCGTCTTGTTGTGGCAACTGGTCCAACATATATTGTGCCTGCGCATCTTGACGGCTATCAGATGGTTGCGGCTGCTGATGTTGCTGAGACGGTTCCTGATAGTCAGGCTCTTGATGTGGAAGTGCTGTTGTATAGGGAGCATATACACGCTCGTCCTGCTGACCCGCCTGATGTTGTGACGACCCAGCCGTTAGCGGCTGATTCAGTTGCTGCAACGGCTCTGGATATTGTTGCGGTTGACGCGGAGCTACTGTTGCAAGTGGATCATATACGCGACCGTCCTGTTGTTCCAGCAGCTCCACCTGAGTTTGTGACGGTACAGCCGGCTGTGCAGGGAGCTGTTGCATCCCATACTGCTGCCAGCCTAGCTGCTGGGCCGTCCATTGTGGATCGGACAAATTGGGTTGATGTATCGTTTCCGACGCTCTACCCTCTATCGGGTGCATCGGATTCAACGCGGCAACATCGGGTTTATATTCATTGGTAGAAGTACTCGGTATAGCTGACATACTACGTTCTTCCGAAGATCTTAGGTTCGGTCCATATATGTCCAATTCCGGATCGTTCGTATGCTGCTGATTATCTCTATTCGGCTATGGGAAACGATTCCGAGCAAGGTTAAATAAAAGGGGACAGCAGGAATGATATGTTTGAACAAGAGATCAAAATCTGACGGATACCGTTTCCGTATCACAACGCGAGAGGTTTGACAGTACGAACATCAAATATCAAGTTGAATATAGATCTGAGTGTGGGGTCGAAAATCCCGAAACGATTCATTATGACTATTGCAGTGCAGTAAGACGAATATTGCGAAGACGTCACACATTCAATTACTTCTTCCCACCCGTATCACACATCTGTAGCAATGCAAACCCGATCTAAATCTAGCGTGCTGCTAACAACCAAAATCGAACCGAACAAAGTTTTTGCGAACGTTAAAACTCGCCCCCGTATGGCGTATTGCCAACCAAGTCCTATCGTGTACGCTGGGCAAGGCAGTCGAGCGTGAAGATATAACGAGCGAGTGCAGCAGCTCACAACTATTCCACCCCCTCCATTTAAAAGTACACGGCGAGGAAAGTCATTCTTCCTTTGCAGCTGGCACTGACTGAGGAGACGGAGAGATCATCACCTAGAGCGAAAGTTGTCAAGAGCACCGAAACTGTCAAACAAAACCAAAAAAATCATTCCCCATCAAGAAAACTGAGAGAACAACAAAGAGCTAACCGTGAATAGGTTATCGGTTAGCGAGTATGATTGCTATACTGGCAGACGCTCAAGGCCAAGGACAATGAATTTCTTCCTCATCATGGTATCGCCTTCGACCGTTTGGCAAGCTTCAACCACTAGGGGCTTTTGATCCGAACTTGAATCAATCAAGTTTCCCGAAATCCTGAGCGCTTTCACTCTGAAGCACTAGGGGGGGGGGGGGGGTTTAATATTGGACGGAGGTCTGAGCACGAAGACGCAGCACGGTCTCTCGCATGTGTTGGATGACTTTCGTTGGACGAACTCTAAGTGCGGATGATATTTTTGGTTGCCACTAGTGTAACTTAACATTGAACATTGCATACTGTACTGACAAAAGGCTGCCACGACACCAAACTTTTGTTGCCTTTTGAAGTGTGTCATACTCAACATAACCGTTGGGACATTAGCAAACTTAGCACGAAACAGAAAAAAAACATGGACAACACAGGAATCCTCGAAAACCGGTTAGAAGGACAACAACAAGAAAACCTAAGAAAACCCGTTCAAAATTGAGTAAAATTGACGTTGGAGGGCGCAAACAACATACAAAGGGTAGTAACGAAAATGGACGTGGAAAAACGTAGCAAAAACAAGGACTCTCCCCTAGCAAACGTTCAAACGTTAAAACATATCATTCCTGTTGATGCAGTGGACAGTTCAACCAAACAAAATCACTCCATCGACAACTAGTCACAGCATCCTTAGATATTGGTGACCGGGCAAACCTTGGTGACGATCACTTTCGCCGTCGGTTGACCCTTCCCCGATTTGGGCTTGTAGATGATGACCTGCGTGGTCGGCGGACCTTCGTGGTCCGGTTTAAAGATCTCCTGGAACGAGATGCCCGACACCGGCACATCCTTCAGCGTGAGCTCCCCGTTCGGTCCACTGCCCCGGATGGTGTTAGGGGTGGTGGTGGCGGTGGTGATGGTGCCACCCGCTCCTCCTCCTCCACCACCACCTCCATCCCCAGCACCACCGTTTAGCGACGCACCGCCGTTCGTCACCTCCGAGCCCTTTCCGGCGGAGCAGGAGCGGGGCGGTGACTTGGAGCGTTTGTTGCGCCGGGCGTCGGACGGCGCTATGGCATCGGACGGGACCCTGGAAGAATGTTGCGTGCCATTGCTGACTGTACCATTGATTTGAGGCGCTTGACCGTTGGCAGTATGCCCTCCCCCGTTGGAGTTTGCTTCCGCTTCATGGTGCGCTACTTTCGGCTGCACTGTGACGACGGTACTGTTGCTGTACTGTTTGTGGGGGGCAAACATGGTGGATCAGCGATATCAATACGGTAGGGTGAAATGTTTTTCCCAAGAAGCATACATGAGAAGTGTGAAGAAATATAGAAAAGAGGAGTAGAAGTAAAACAATACATTAGGATCCTCGGCCATCTTTTTTTTTCACCCATTGCCATCGTTAGTGAGAGAGGAGACGGAACAGGGGTTGGAGTTGGGATGACTTGAACTGGAAGTGATGTGATTGTTAGGGTGTGACTCGCAGCAATCAACCTACAAAAACCGATGGAAGCACATGGTTTATTCGTCGGCGTGAACAATTTGAACAGGGCGCTAGGAAGAGCGCCGTCGTCTACACTTGCTCGTTGTTGTACATTCGGATAGAATTTAAACAGGGTCTCTCGGATCTCATTCGCCCTCTCAATCGACTGACGGACAGTAGAACAAGCGTCTGTAGAATCGCTAGCTTCGATCAAGTCTATATGTTTGGTTATGGTCCCGATGTTCAACTTGGGATAGTTTCTTCTTTCAGTCATCAGTATAACTTAGATCTGAATCATGCAAAAATGACGGTATCATTGCAACTCTGATTCCATTATGAGGCAACGATAGTCAACGGAGGAGAGGAATGGTGGGCTATCGCAATAAAACGGATGTGAAGGTGATCTGTTGTGCGTCACGCTTCGCAAACGGAAGTTAATTATTAACTTAAAAAAAAGGGAGCTATAGTTCTGGTGACGTAACGCGTCAAATTATGTAAACCATACTCAGTAATTCGTTCCTGGAAGAACTGTTGGTGAATCGGGTAAGGTGAACACTGCTAAGTTACTTTACCTGCTAAAAGAAATTTAACAAGTACTGCGTAATACCTTCACGTTAGAAGTTCAAATAGTCGCAACTGCGTTAATGGGAGTTTCCCGTCAATGTCAAATGTGCCACAGTGGTCCAGATTAGCCCAGTGCCATAGTGGTCATCGGAAAACAAGTAGCCGAGGGAAAAATTATCTTTACATATTTTTATACTTGTTATGAAGTAATAACCGAGATTTCTTCTAAATATTACTAATAAATATAAATTCCAAACTTTCTCACTCGAAGGCTATTACCATTATTTTTATTGCAATCTTCATAGTGGTTTTGTTCGTGGTCATGTATACCAAGCATTTATTCAATGAAATATTGCAAGAGCTATCCGAAAACAAAACAAAATTTAACTCAAAACAGTAACTGTATTCATGTTTGATGAAAACTTCACCTAATCCAACGGGGATAGGCAAAGTTCAGCTCGGAAGCAAACATTGATATCACTCACTTCTCTTTCCTCAGACATCTGAGATTATTTTTCTCTTCTGCAAATCACCGTCAACAATGACTGTTTTTGTTTTTAAATAGTTTTATTTAAAAATTTAAAATGAAATCTGATACAGATGTGCGAAGCAAGCAGAACAAATAATTGAAAAATTACTGCCAGGAAGTTAATGCAGTAATAATTGTAGAAAGATCGATTAGTTTATGCTGGGGCTTTGGTAAACGCGAAAGACACACATTTACTAGTCGTTCACAGTTGCTCATACAATTTTGCCGTAAGCAAGTTAATAAATTAAAAAATATAAAAATTCAATCTTCTTCTCCATATCAAATCATCCAAATCATTTGTAAAATCGTGCTTTTATTAGTCCATTTACTTCTGGAGCGTCAATCAAAACTCAGGTCATCAGGTTTGGAATATCTGGCAGAGTTTCAGTCCTTATCAATTTTTTGTTTTGTTTTTAAAACAATTAAAATCGTGGTATTTTTCAAATCAGCCTTTCAAGCTGTAATATTTGATAACTGAGTATCTAAAAAATTTCAAAATATTTCTTTAGATTATAAATAAGCAAACTTATGCAAAATGAAAATAAAAAAATGCCGAAATGTCGAAATAGTAGTTTCTACCATTTTTATGTGACATTAGTTTCACTTATAAGCTTTGTAATGCTTTGAAGTATTATTGTTTTTTTAATTAATCTTTGATTTTAAATTCTCAAAATCTTAACAAAAAAGTGCTGCTATCGGTTCAAATATCTTACAAACTCAGAGAATGAGAGAATTATTTAAAAAAAACTAATTAAAATTGGCTTTTAATTACAATTCTGTTAATAGCGTTGACGTTAGTATATTCTTCACTGGAACTATACACCAACACAAGCGTTTAATAAAAAAAATGTCTAAGCTTTATGTAAAAATTACTTCATCAATCAAAATTCTATTTTACCACTTATTCGCACAGAAGATGCACACTGTGCTATCTGCACACCGTGGGCGCTCTAATTTTCTTTTCAACTCAGGTGAAAATGTTTGTAGCTTGCTGCGTAATGTAATCGGTACTGTGCGATTAAACCGCACAGTAATTTGCTAAACATCATCATGCAAAAATGTGCCACCTAGATGGCACAACATTGAACGGACATTTATCATGGCAAAAAGAACTATTTTTTTAAAAATACATTTTGTTATCCTGTTATAATATTTTCAATAACAAATTCAAATTCAAATTCAACATAGAAACGGTGCCTTTACGGTTGATTTTTAAATTTATTCTACACCTAAGGTCAGCTAGGACCAGCCAAAACATAAAATCACATAATACTGATGGTATCTTATTTCTTACACACGTATGTGCTGCCAACAGTGCAGCAAACCCCGCAGCAAAAAATAAACAAAAACATCGCAAAGCAATCTTAGATATTGTAAAGCTTACGAGTTTCTTTAAATGTATGGGAACCAAAAGTATAACATTTTGTAAAAATATATGTAAAATTGGAATGGTTTTTTTACAAATCGATTGAAATAATTTAAAAAATCGTTCCGAAAGTTGTGTAATCATCCTAGGAAGATTATGAGTTCAATAAACTAAAACTAAAACAAAGCCATGAATACTATGAAAAAAATAATTTAAAAAAATATTTTGGAAATAGTATGCATTAATATATTAATGCACTAGCTATACCAATGTATTCATTAAATAAATTTATAAAACTCATTTAAAAAAAACTCAACTCATGTCCGCCCTTGGACACAAATGGTGCGTTATGACACCATCGTTATCTGCTTTTTTTGCTTGTATAAAAACTCATCATCCGAGTGGCTGTCGGCCACATATGTCCGATGTTGAGTTTTAAGTTCCAATTTGTGATTCGTCATGAGCGGCATAAATATGTTGGGATAATCGTCAATAAAACTATAATGGTGCTATCGAACGTCGTCCCGTTGCAATAAACCGTCGCTACCCGTCAGTGTCCCCCGACCGGTGTATGACAGTTTTTATGGATTGTAATGCAAATATCCGAACACGCCCGTAAGCGTTCACCTATCTTTAAAATACTTTACTAAAGGTAGTATAAATTTACTGAACAAAATAGATTTAATATAAATCTACAGATTTTCTACCGACCGAGCTATTCTTGTGGAACATTAAATCTTCCCTGTAGAATTGTTTTGATAATATTCCTACAATACGTTGCGTTGAACGTAGCGCTGCCTAGTCTGCGACGGTTCAAACTAAGCCAAGGAAGCTTGCAATGGCAGACCTTGAGGCCTCTCGAGGCTATGGTGCCAACGAAGAAGACGAAGCATATGTTGCATTGATTAGAATCGACCCACACTGCACTTTCGCAAAACGTACACACCACCGCAAGTGTGTCCGCCGCTACACTTCAGCTTCTATGACTCATCTCACAAGTGTGTAAGACCAGCAGCCATCTTCTTCGCGTGCTCCGTTTTGAAACAAAAAAAAAAAAATGCAACGCTATTCCGTTTTGCGAAAATCGATAAGAAAATTAATACCGTTTTTTGGCGATTTTGTCTACTCGGCAAGCAAGTGAGCATCTACGGGCATCTTACAAGCCAGCAGGAACCAGTTTGTTGAAAAAAAAAAACAACTGCTGATACTCCGAAAACGAAAACCGAACATCAGTGGCATTAATAAATTATTTGAGCAATAAAATCTGCTCTTGATAATCGAACCAACAACACTCAAGTCACGCAAAATAATTATCAAGCTATAAAACTGGCCACAATCACTGCACCACTTCCTTCGGCAAGCAAGGAAAGTGTTAAGAAAAAGTGAAGGAAAAAATAAATTTCTATAAGTCACCAAACACTTATTTTTATAAACCTTTTTTCTTCTGCACGAAGCTATCAGTCAAACATAAAAAATGTACGAAGCTATCAATCAAATATAAAAAACTGATGCTTTTTTGCCGTTAGCAAATTGACCGTCGTAGCCTCTCCAAAAATCACTGTCGAACCTTTTTTCAGTAAGAGGTATTAAAAAATGGTTAAGGTTAAAATAAAGAAAAATAAAATCTAGTAAGGTACATCGCCACGTCGGTCCCATAAACCGGAACAACCCTTCTATGCCGCGACCATTTTGATAGCGTTACAGCACGTCTGCACAGCGCGTCGCCATCGGTGAATTGTGTGTCGCGCAACAAACAGCAAAATGTGTCTCTGCATGTGCAAAATACAGAGAGACTTCAACCTAAAAAGCTACCTAAATCTCTACCTAAACAACCTAAAATTTAAAGTAAAACAAAAAACTTTACACCGGGTTCGTCGCTTTAGAAGCGTAAAAAAGTGCACCGAAACGTGTGATGAAACACCGGCGTCCGACGCACCTCCGATACACATTGAAAGGTTGAACGGTTGCATTGATTTGACGCGAAGTTTAATTACTGGACGCTGCTGTGTCCAATCGCTTGAGGTTGATTGCGGAGTCGATTTTTGTCACTCAATAACAATTTTTTGGATGTATGTGGGTGTGATTAGGTACGTATTGCGAAGAAAATTTGTAACTCGATAAGGATGAGTAATGGTGGGCTATGGCGGCAATGAGGGCGAAAAGGTGGATGGTAGGAACATAATTACGGTTTTTGTATATGCTGATTTGCAGAGCTCGGCTGGCTGCGTTTGCATGCTACTCTTCACCGGCACACGCACACACACACACACGCGTTATTACTTAGCGTTGAGATTCGTATTCGTAGTACGGAGGAAAAATACTTGTTACGCAGATCGGGAAATCTATAGTTCGACCAAGTATCTTTCCGTATAAGGTATAAGGCACAGAGTGTTCGCAAAAGTATTTTCGAAATACGCGACACAAAACAATAACTATTCGCACACGGTTGGAATAATAACTTCCGAAATCAAAACCGCAAATGTTTGTTTGATTCAGAACACAAAGGAAAACGACTCGTTCGGCCAAGGCGCCTTATTTCTTCCACCACAAAACAACGCCCTAGCTAAACACTTCCCGCACACAACGATTAGAACTTCACGAGAGAACAACAAGAAAACAGATTTCACAAGAAAAAAGAAGAAAAATAATTTTTCCACAAGGAGACGAAAAAGCTGAAGGCGACTTGTTCGGACCAAGCTCAGACAAGAAGTGATCCGCAGTCGAACGATCCTGACACGATCAAGCCCACCGATGGTAGGCGAAGCTCGGGTGCCGAATGCACACTACCACACACACTCGCTCATCCACCCTCTCACCCCTCGGGGTGGTTTACAGCCCAACCGAACATAGCTCGGGGAGCTCCGGGGATGGGCCCCCATGCTCACACGACGACCGTCTCGTGCACGACGACACACTACCACAACCAAGCAGATATAGAACTCGCCAGCTTTTCCTATCCTGCCTCTCGCTCGTGTACATTTGTCCTACCGATGCGCTGCCTGTCGCTCCAACAAAACATCACCCGAGCTTCCTCGGCTACGATCATAAAATCTCCAAACACCCCTTTCCTTTGTTTGTATGCACGTCGGCGGTGAATGAATGGTTGAGGGTGTGCTCTACTAATGGCGATCGATGCAACGGGATTAAGGCATGGAAAAATTGCCATTTGTGATAAGGAAAATTATTTTTTTTAAGGAAATTTTATAAAAATACTTTGATTTCCCCCCTAGCGAGAATGGGACACAAAGAATATAATTTCCTATGAGCGGCAGACAGTTAAAATTGTTGCTAAAATTGATTAAAAGCTTTTTAGCCAATTTTATGAAGCATTGATCCTATCCACTAAACGCCACTCCACTAACCAAGGACATCATTTTTAAGGCTCTTGTTCATTATTTCCAACAACTAAAGCAAAAAAAACATTCATCTAAAATTATAAAAAATTATATATTTTTTGAGAAAATTTTACATTCAAATTTTTTATCCTTCGATAGGAGTTGGCGAGACCGGTAGGGTGATGGTGAGCAGAAGATAATTAAAATTGCTGCTATTTTTTTCCTTTATCAGATTTTTGAAAGAAAAAAAAATCTGTCCTTCTTTCATCCTTTCCATTACATCGAATTATGGAAGTTATGATTAATTTTTTGTTTATTTACAATTTCCAAAAACAGAAAACTAAACTCAAATCACATTTTTGTGATTGATATTTGCCTACTTTGGCTACTAAATATATGTATCACTGAATGACTGTTGCCCTTGCACCGTCTTCCATCGTCTATCTCGCTCACGCTTGCAATTTTCCATAACGAACATTACTTCGTGCCGGCGATCGAGTCATCCACAAGCGCAGGCAACCCGTGTCGCACGCCGGTTTGTAGGACAAGAAACAACATGGTTGTAGGGGTAAGATGCAGGGGAAACAAGGCCCGGGGAGGGCATCATAAAATTCGAGCAAGATGAACACCACCGGTCCCGCGACCGGTTCATTGGCGAACGATTTTGTGGAGATTCATCGAACAAAAACTGGGTAAGCAGATGAAACTCGATAAATTTTTAGCTAGCAATACACGCAAATTAATAATTTAGCAATAGAAAATTTTACCAACCAAATATGATAAGTGTTCAACCAATGTGTGCGTGTGTGTCTGCGAGAGGGTTTGAAAGATTTTCAATGCCAACAAAACGATGCACCAAGAATCTTGGTTTCGGTCATAAAAACCCGGTGCCAAGGTGCAACCATGGTATGAACCGAACCGATGCGAACAGGGCACATAAGGGATAGAGAGAGAGAGAGAGAGAGGGAAGAATCACTCAGCATCGAGACTGCCTGCGCACACACATGTCTACCGAAGGAGGGCTGTTGTGCTGAAGTTTCAGCATCATCCACGGGACTGCCGCGTGAGGGGGGGGGGGGGGGGAAGAGTTCTGGGATAGAAGGAGCAGATACTGGAAGAACGGGGAACAGAGAGGGAGACGGTCATAAAAGTATCCGATGCTGGCACCAGGATCAGCTATTGGGGTCGGGCTGGAAGAAGCCTTGAAGACGACCAAACCGTCCGTCTCCTGCGCGGGCACGCGCGCGGTTAGTGATGGAGAACCGCGGAGGGGTTTTGTGCATCTCGACACAAGTCGTAAAAATTTCCAGCCCGGGATGGACTTTGCGCTGCAAACCACAGAGCGCAAACTCTTGTCCGGACAGGGAAAGGAGATATTGAGGATTGGGGGTTGGGGGGTTTGTGATGCTCGCTGTACGGTGTTGTTGGTGATGATAATGGTTTGCGGACCAGCACCGTTGGTGCCGGGTGAGAGAGAGCGTTGGTCCGCAAAAAATGTTAAAAACTGCAAAGGCAACGCTGCACGAGGTTCCTTGTTCCTCCACCTGGCTCCCCCACCGAATAGCACCACCATCCACCACTTTGGTTGTTGGCTCGGTGGGAGCCTGAATGCCAATTAAATGAGCCAAGCGTAAGAAAATTAAACCGAACGGTAGAGGATCGTTTGCCTGATACTTTCATCTCAGCGACACAAGGCCAGCGTCGCTAGCTGAGATGTCTAAGCGAAAATCGGTGCGAGTTATCACAGCTCACTGCGTGGCACATACCTTCCGGCTGCTAATTGATAGAAATAATTGAAACTGTTCAATGTTTTTATTAAGTTAGGTGTGCCCTTTCATTGTTTCTGGCAGCTATCAGGAATAAGCGACTTTGGTAAACATAAAGTTCGCATCAACTTCACTAGAGATAGCGATACTCGAATGTCTTCACCACCGGAAGAAAGTCCTCGCATAACGCGAGTGTTGCTTCATCACCACCCAGCATCAAGCCGATCACAATATGGTCTAAATATTCAAACCGTCATTTCAGGCGGATGTGTCTCTGACAGGGGCATTGGGTCATCTCCAATAACATAGGCCTGCTCCGTCAACACCCAGTACCCAGGCTAACAAAATTTTGGAACCCTTCGTTTTTTTTACGGATGTCTCCCCGGTAGGGCATAAAAAAAACCTCTCCAATGACATGGGGGTGCTCCATCAACACACCCATAGACTATTAAAACATGATCCACAGTCCTTTGGATCGTCGTTTTTGGCGGAAATCTCTCCAACAGGATGGGAATAGGAGAGTGTACTCGAAAAAAAAAACAGGAAGCAACATCCTACGGAAGACACGTTTGCTGATGAGATATGATCAAGGGTGGACCACCGCCACCAAAACTAACTCACACTGTCCATCCAAACATTTCTCAGGGGTCAAAATAAAACCTCCAGCTTCTTCGATTAACTTGATTAACTATTTACCCTCGAAACACTCAATAGTCTCAATAGTCAATAGTGTGAAGGACGTTGATGCTCTGCTCATCTCATCTCGAAAGCTGCAAGCGTGCGGTACCGATCTTGCCAAACGAAAAAAAGGAAATCTTATCAGCAAGCTTACCCATGCAAGTTACCGATGGTGCACGGCGCAACACACTTCCAACTCATTTATGATGCTTGGTCGTCCACTCGCTTTGCATAAGCGTTCGCTGCCTGTGACGCAGTGCGCGGATGTAATAAAATCAACCGGGGCGTTGTGCTAGTGCAATAAAAACTGGACGCGTACGCTTTTTACACTTATTGTTGGGGGGGAAAAAAACCTGCATCTCGAGCTGGAACATCATTGCTGTCCGCTGTGCTAACCGCTGCAGACTTCAGGAATGCTAACCTTTGCCATTTTAAAGCATACCATGCGAACGTCCGAAGGACCTAGAGTGGCGGGACATGTCATACTATCCAGCTACGGTTAATTAAAATGAAAAAAATAACCCCGTCAATAATGATATCAAGCCGCTTTGGGCCGAGCTTGCAGTTCCCAATGAAGTGGTCAAGAGCAGAGCCAACCGGCGACGAAAGCGAACTTAATTGAATTAGGCGCCAGAATTTTAATGAGATATCGCACGGCTTTTTGTTTTGATTGCAGGACCGAAGCTCAAATCTCATCTGAGCCGTTCCCGTATAGTGAGGACTGACTATCCTAATTATGCGATAAAGTCAAAAATCTAGCAAGTCAAAAATGAGCGATCGTTTGGCCGAGGAAGAAGTAGAAACAGAAACAAAGACTTAGCAGCTACCTACTGTAAGGTTAAGCGGCCTAACGCTCAAAAGTTACAAAAGGGGAAGATTATTGTTGATCTAAACACATTCCAAAACAAATCGGCTCGGATGATGATGATGCCAACGGCTTGGCGTAATACAGCGCCGCGCCTCGCTCGCGAGAGAAGAAAATCTGAGATGCGTTGAGAGTGAATGGCGCTTGTTATCTGACTTCTTGAGGAAACGAGAGAGAGAGAGAGCGAGCGATCAATCGAGGGCGCACTGAGCAAGGGGGTTTGAGAATGAAGGGAAAAAAACCTTGAGCAATAGATGCTGATTTCGCTTAACGCTTGCCACTATCATGGTTTGAGGTTGAACCTAGCTGCTAGTATCGTGGGCGTTTGATTGTGAAGAACCCGCCGGGATATTGATCAGGAACATCCCCGTCCAAGATTGTCTGGATGTTGTTCGAATCTGGAACCAACTTTGAGAAGACACTACACGCGACTCACACACACAGGAGAACTCTGGGATATGATCAACGCAACTCTAAACTTCTCGTGATGCCCCAATATGTCCCTGATGCTTCTCACTGCAGCCGAAGCCCAATATTCGAACCACACAGTTGAACCGATCGCAATCACAATTGATAACTTACACGACCTATGCACGTAAACATATATGCACCGATACACTCTCACATTCACAAACAGACGACAAGTGCCCACATACACACACACACACACACACACACAGACAGATAAAACGATTCAACCGATCGGTTCACAAATCGCCACTTGTTGTGTTGAGCGCGTTGCTGGTGTTTTCCTTCTGGCGCGGCAAAATTTTCGGGCCACCGGTTTGCATAGCGATAGCGAGCAGGAAAAACCTGCCAATCTGCTGCTTCCTCAGATCCAACCTATGTGTCTGTGTGCGATCGAGATGTGAGGGGGGGGGGGAGGGGCGAGGGTGTTTTGCGCAACCGCCACTCGTGCACCGAAGCGAAGAAGCAAAAAAAAACCAACCGCGCAAAAAGGTCCTTGAGATGTTTATAACACAACGGCTAACGGCGACGACAACGGCGGGTGAATAGATAGAGTTGGAGGGGGAGGACCGGTTCAAACTAACAAACCTGAAATTGGGGAGCGAAGAAAACCTAGCCAACAGATAGGATGTTCTCGGTCGGTCGGTATGATCACACCCCAAATCGAGCAACCAATTGAGAGAATCTGCGTGCGAGCGAGCGTGTGAGCAAAGTTTCCTCCCAAACAACAAGGGGTAAAATTCGATCTGCTCTGATAATCGCTAAAGGGATGATGATCAGTAAAAAGGCGAGAAAAAGCGTAAGAGAGAGAGAGAGAGATTTTGAATTGGTTAGAATAAAAATAACGAATTTTCCGCCTGTTTTTTTCCGGCACCCCTTGAAAGCAGTTTTCCTCGGGGGGAAAAAAACACTCAATTATTCTTTTGTTTCTTTTGTTTGTGGGGTTTGTTTTCTTCTTCTCCGAAGATGAGGCGCACACACACAAACACACACGCTGACGTAGCGCAGGGTGCAACCCCTTGCACCTTTATTGCTTGCGTCATCGATGGGATGGGGGTTGAATGGAGAAGGAAATGGGGGATGTTTAAGAAGGAAAACGCCTACCTTTCCCAACTGACAATCGGTTTTTCTTACCAGCCGGGTGGTGGGTAGCGCTTGGAGTTTGTTAGGTTTCCCCCCTTGCCCCCTTCGTAGCTGAGAGCGTGGTTTAGGGTAAGGTTAGGGAAAATTGGGGCAAAAAATGGCGCCGGCATTCCAAGCCGGGAAAATTAACACCCCTCCCTTGGTGCCGGGATGTGGAGGGGCGGAGAGGCAGAGGTACACAACACATCGATTAAGTGATGAAGGTTGACAAAAGTGGGTGTGGAGAGGAACATCTTGAGAGGTGTTTGGGGAGGTTGGGGTTGCAAGGTGGCTGGGGGTTGTTTGATGCGAACGGGAAGCTAAAAATAATGATTTGCCGACGTGAATCCTTTCCCATAATAGATACACCCTTCTGGGCCACCCACCGAACCAGCCATCCCGCACCCCCTCCTCCCTAGCCCTTAGATTTTCACCCGAATTTTCCACGTTGTGATACATTTGTGCGCGTACCACACCACGGTCGGTGTGTTGGTGATCGGCATTCGTATCATCTGATGAGGTGGTTCGCTTCATTCGGCGGGAAGCAGAATCTGTGCAATTGGAACTCGCCGAACGCTACGACGGTACTTGCGAGAAGCATGCGGGACCACCAGCAACAACTAGCGCCGGGAAAAGATCCGGCAAACAAATTTCTTTCAACCCAATAGGCTACGATCGGCATCAGAAGCGCGCGTGTGTGTGTGTGAGTCACTCGGACACATAGCAAGAGAGATCTGTGTTGATGAGCGCGGTTGCGCAGCAGGGTGAATCGAAACCGCCGCAAGTGTTCGGTGGAAGTGATGCACGCGAGAAGGTTACCGAAGGGAAAATTTTAAGCGCTGTACGCTATCACATACAAGTGCATGCGCACGGCACAGCAAACCGATTAAAGTCCGGATCGGGAGACCTGAAAATCCTGATACACCGACGGGCAAGAACGGCGGCGCAACAACCATGCGGCCATGTGCTGATGAACTCGTCACACAATACGAACGCGACGACAAACAGCATAATTAGTAAAAAAAAAAACTAAAAGGCAAACAAAACGCGACGACGAAAGCGAATGAATGAAAGATATGCAAAGAAAAACGCTTGCCTTTGAATAACTGACCCAAACATTTGTCACCAGATGGCTGGAAAAAGGGGGAAAAGTGGTCCAACGATAAGCGAGAACAGGAGCATGGCAAGGCAAGTGAACACCCCCTCCCCCACACATCTTGAAGCAATAACTAGGGACAGTGAAAGGACCTCTGCAGCAGAACATTCTTCGACGAAGCAACACGGCTAAAATGTGTTTGTATGTGTGGGCGCAAGTGTTCTCACACGAAAGGTCTCACAGAGCAAGCAGCAAAAGATGTGACGAAAGCATTTTATAGCTTTTAAACACCAAACATACGGTGTTTTGGTGCACTGTTTCCGTTTAATTTCACACATTTTCGTAAGCGGAGTGTTGACGTACGTCCAACGGACTAGTTAATTACTTTGGGCAAAAAAAAAAAATGGTTTCCTCAATAACCGCAAGATATATTTTCAATGTTCTGAACGGCATGTAATCTTGAATTAATGTGACTCTACTCTGCTGCTACTGAGCTCTGTTTCGCAGAAAATATAGTTCAAGTTATCTCTTGCAAAAGCCGAGAGTAAAGATCTTTGAATTTCTCGTACCTTGATACATCAGCTCATGTCATTAGATATTCAATGTCTCGTAAACTTGTTGCCGTTGGAAGATTTTCATTGTCTCAATATCCTCAATTTCTACCAGAAAAAAAGTCAAGTAAGGCTGAAGTAATGTGGGTCTACTTTCATACTCTCCTGAACTCTGTTTTACAGGAAATCCATTTCTAGCTTAACACTGCGAAAAGTGTGCCGAGGGTCTAGGTCTAGGACACCAGAAACCATTCTGCATGCCAATAATGCTGCCTCAATAGCCTCAATTTCTAGAAACAAAAAATCTTCGATTTCCTGCCCCATATATGGCACCAGGACAAGTAATTCTTAATTAATTTTCGATCTACCTGGATGCTTTACAGTACTCCGCTTCATAGGAAATAAATGTCAAGTGATAGCTCGGGAAAGCTTGCCGAATGTGTACTTTCTAGCGGGTTTCCTATTACCAAGATGCTATGATGGTGTCAGAATTCCGCTTTCTCGTGAGACATTTCATAGCCAACTTCTCTTGGACCGTCAAGTCACTCCCTCGAGAGCATGACCCTCGGAGAGAGGTTTGAGAATATCCGCTACCTTGGTGATAGACTTTATCACCCTAAAACGGGAAAGAAGATCTCAGCGTCTATGTTGACCATCGCCTTTCAATTGATCCATCTGAGTATAGAGAGCTATGGCAGAGCGATACACGACGGACAGGGTAAGCGCTTGTAGCCAGAAATTGAACAGACAATTTTTTTTTCTCCAAATGCATTGAACGCTTTAACACCTGTCAAACACCTTTCACCACGAAAAAGACAATCGTCGGATGAATCATCTTACATGCAATAATAACCATCTCCCTTGCTTGCTCAATTGTTATCTCTCCTTCAAACGCATCTTTTCGATGAGGCATCTTCGGTGGGGTGCATTCAATCTTTGCATTTTTCCTGTCCCGAATGTGCATCAACACGGCAACTAATTGCACGCGAAACACCGTGGGAGAGACGGAACTCCCTCCCCCACGGAGCTCCATCAACAGTGCGAGCACACATTTTACGATTTCCATTCACTTCTCGCTTGCTTTCCCCGCGCCACCACTACTACTACTTGCCCTTCCTGATGGCATCCCTTGCTGTTTGCCATCGAACATCGTGATGGGAAATTATTTATCCTCAAACAATAAAAACCATAAAGAATTTTTGAAGAATTTGGACAAAAAGTGATGCCGGAATGGTCCTTCCCATATGCGATAGGGTTCCAGCGCGTGGAGAACGATACAACCTCTCGTCGCCGAGCATCCACCGCAGTGCCGTGCGTCGCTTGATGCAACGTCACGCGAATAGTTCGCTGTGTTGGTCGGTCGTATTGGCTATTCTTAGAAGCGTATACCACCACGCCCGCCATATACTCCGGTTGTTTGCCGATATCCGCAGCGGGGGAGGTAGAGAAAAGGGTGCAGATATCAAAAAAGGCGGCGGGAAAGAGCGAGACCCATTTCGCGGGACTGATGTTTGACGCGATGGGAACACATTGCTCCTTTGATCACATATGCACGGACACGGCGAAAGATCATGCCGAAAGCATAACCGTACTTTTAACAATATTGATTTTTTGGGGCAACAAAGCGGGACTAACGGACTAGCGTGTTAGGAAAACACGGCGAAGGCTAGACGGGAACAATCTGGCAAGTGCAAATAATAATAGAATTAGTGTTCATGCACCCGGACACATCCGGTGCTTGATGCGCTGTTGGAGGGCTTAAGCCGACTCTTGTCTAGACATTGTTTTCCATTTGTTTTTTGTACTCAAATAACATTTCTGTATAAATGTGAGTGGCAGATGATCGTTCAAAGTGTTGAAGTGGCTTTCTCCATGATCTGCGTTGTTGGAGGGCTTAACCACACTCTCGTCTAGACATTGTCTCCATTTATTTATTTTTTTTGGTACTCAAATGTGACATTTCTGTATTAAGGTGAGTGGCGGACTTTCTCAATGATATCTGGGCTAGCCTTTGCGCGCCGAGGATTAGGTTCAACATCGCCAACCTTTACCTTCCGATCGAAAAATAGGATGCTGTAAGGTTTGCAGATGCTTCCGAACAAAGGCACCGATGCTATAGCACCTTTGGCGAGTAGCTGACCATGTCCACTGCTTTGGCAGGTCACCCCTAAAAATTCGATGACTATGTGCGCAAGGGAGCACGGTTCGGCTACGCTAACGGATGCATCATCTGATCGCAGCGTACATCGCCATGGCGGTGCGTGCCATTGCGTGACGCGTGCGCAAAACACAGCAAAGAAGCTGGGGTACAGTGACACACGGACGCGCGTCTCAAAACTTGAACTTGGCAAGGGAAAGCGAAGCAATGGTAGCATACACGGACGCAAACGGAAGCTTTACGCCGGCATTGACCACGCGGCAGGCCTACCGGCAAAACGGTTGATATCCTCTACCGCCGAAGCAAGGCAAAACTTTTTGCGCCCGCCCGAAGGTGGAATGTGTCAAAGATGACGCGAGGCGGCGAGGCGCATTTTGCAACACGAACGAGGTGATGGATAAGCGCACCAATGGACGGACGGATGCTGCCGAAACGAAGAGACGAGACAAAAAACGGCATTATGTTCTCATCTCATTAAGTTGCCGGGGCCGCTGCAGTTCGGTTCGAGAGTCAAAATCCAACTCGCCGACCGACTTGGCGGCGCTAATAAATCATATTTGAGATTCGTATTTATTGCGGTTAATTTCACAAAAAAAGCCGAAGCGGAACCGCACGCACATAAACTCTTTTCACTTGAAGGTAGATGGGAGCGTTCAGGTTCAGGACCAGCAACAGCTACCTTCGCCTAAACACCACACAACAGAGAAGGCCGACAGAACCGCCGAGAAGGCCGGACGCCTGGAGGTGGAGGGGCCGCGGGTCGAGGAAAATGGTTCGATGTTCGAAATTTTTATGATCTTGCATTTTTAATTTGATATCCCAGTACCAGAAAATCGAAAAGCGAACGCGAGAGTTTTTGGTGCTGTGGTCCACACCGAACAGTGCCGGATGAAAAGCCGAAACGCCGGACAGAACAACAGAGCGCCTTGGCTAATTTGTGGGTCTCAAAAACTTGGGAGACGGGTGTTCAAAAGCGCAAAGCTGCTAAACTAACCACCCCATACTAAGGGGATGAAAACGGCAACACAGAGACAGATGAGTGAGGTTTTACGATTTTGCTGATGCTGTTGCTGGCAACGTTTCAAACCATCCGGTGGGATGAAGCTTAGCTAAACAATTTTAATTAGTTTTAAGGCTAACGGGAGGGACGCTGAACATCGCGGAGGGACAATGGAAGATGTATCGTAACCGGTCAGAATCAAAACTTCAGAAGCACGATCAGAATTCCGTAGTCCCTAGCGCCCTAAGACCTCACTACGATTTGTCAAGCATTTGGACTCTTAAACGTTGAAGAATTAGACGAGATGTTATGAAGATGTTATGATGTTGCTAGAAAATATCCCGAACTGTGGATGAAGATGGTTTGATGGTTGATTGTGATTGATTGATTGAGGTTTCGCTAGCTTGAATGCTCCAACGAATTGTCAAGCATTTGAAGAATGAGAGACGAGCTGTTAAGGGTACAGGAAATATAATTCGCGGAGTACGGATCGATTGATTGTCATCTTAGCGTACTGAAGACTCAATCTAGTTGCCGGAATACCTCCGAGCGGTGGATGAAGTAGATCATCCTACACGAATGATCTAGCATTGAATGTTTTGGCCATTTGAACTTTGAGTCTTAGAACTGAGAGCTTAGGGAAGAATTCGAGACAAGACATTAAAAGTAAAGAAATATGACAGTTAAAATCGCGAATTATGACAGTTATCCTACGAACTTTAACTTTAACTTCAACTTTAAAACACTTCATGTAACTAGAGTTCACTATATTGCGCCACTCACACACATACAAACTTGACAGATGCCGATGAACCGATAAACCGATTTACCGATGCACAGAGTTATCTAACTTCGGATGTATATTTTTGGGAAGCTTAAACAGCTACCTAAATATGATAAATGCATAAAGTAATAAAAATATTACTTGAAGCGATTCTTCACGTGTTTGCAACTCAGTTATGAGAGCTATGGAGATAGATTGCGATCTTAAAGTATAGGATCACGTCGAGGGTTCAAAAATCTAGAAGTTCTCAATTGTTACAATTGTTTTCTAACTCTCTTATCTATTTGTTATGTTTTCTATATAAATTAAAGCACATTTCTTCTGCACTTTTGTGTTCTAAGTTTAAGTACTAAATATATTTAATAAAAGAAATATAATTTTAATAAAATAAATCATATAACACCACACAATCGGGCTCGAGATTCAATGGTTCTCCAAACAAAAGCATCGACCAGCTCACCATGAAAACACCACGAAACAAATAAATATATAAGCACCCAGGTAACACCCCAGTACAATTCAATGTCACCACGCTTGGTTAACAGGAAACACGTATACTTTTACAAACGAAGTATACAAACTTTTAACACTCATTAGCCGGGGAATGAAACAGCGTAAACCACGGCGACAATTGACAGGCGCATCGCGTATAGACACAGATGGAACAGCATAAAAACGGGAAGACCAAATACCCAGGAAAACAAGGAGCGCGCGCGCGCACACGCTCGTCCAAGGATCGACTAACTCTTCCCGTTGCATTGTGTCAGTTTTTCTTCTTCCCTCCCCCCCCACATTCGTCTAGGCGAATTTATTTTTATCCGCTCATCTCTAGGTTCTAGAGCCTTCGAAAGGACATTACCAGCCGCTGGGATGGTACGGCCAAACCCCCGGGCAAAACCCGGAGCTGGCCACCATAGCGAGGCATCTAGGCCGAGTGAGGGAGTGGAAGAAGCAGCGGTAACATTGAAATGCATTCCCGGAAATGAGCAAACCGGATGCAACATAACTTAACCGAATTTAAAATCGCGCAAATATATGTACACCGAGGTATCGGGATATGCTATTAGTTAGGTGACTTTAATTGACTTTGACAGATGTTCGGTGCACAATGGAGGCACAACAGTGGGATATGATCATTTTGAGGTTAATTTCACACACACACGCGCTTGACAAATGGTCAAGCACTTGAACACTCATGGAGTGTGAAAGATATTGTCCTACGAACTTTGACTTCAACTACAAATCATTTTGAGGTTTGTTTTTTGCGTTTCATGTACTTATGCACGTGTACGATATATAGAGTTTAGATCAAAAAACAAATGGAATGCAAGAGGTACTTACCACGTACTGCTGCTGGTTCAACGCTCGACGACGTAGGCGCGATTGTCGCCGGGCAGGATTGAGCGGGAACTCACAGGCACCGGATGTTGTTGGTACCTGCGTGTCCGGGTTCCGATCACGATTTCTACGGCCAGCATTACGATTGCTGATGGGGGAGGAAAGCGAAAAATAGTAGAAAAAAGCCATTAGTATTAAAATTCACTTCAAAAAGCCGTTAAAAACATATCAGCAAACTTAATTTGTTTCCTGCTACAAAAAAAAAGAAAACTCCCAAGACTCTATCTGCTCTGGAAAAATACATCTTTTTAAGTTTAAAATTGTGACAGGGGCGGATCATAGTATAAGCAATATATTAGAGAGCCCCTAAACTCCATACAGAGAGACCTCGTATAATGTCTCCGCGCGGCTTTTATCTTCAAACAACAGAATTCATGTTTTTAGGGATCTAGGGAGGGGAGCATTCATTCTGCACAGCGCTTTCAAGAGACTTGATCCGCCACTGCACACACACACACACACACACAAACATCCCACAAGCACCTGCCAACACAGCACGGCCAGAACAGTTGAAGAATTCCTCCCTGCAAATTAGCGAGCGCTTGACGCATAAACGCTTTCCAATTGTAAGATCTTTCGTCGCTTCTTGCTTTCGCCATTTTTGTAAGCTCGCTTGACGTTTGCAAATATCTTCAAATATCTGCAAATCAAGGATTTGCACACTAATCACCGACGGCTGCCACACGCTGACTGACTGTTATCAGTTGGACACGATCTTGCCGGAGATGCTTGCCGCTTGATGCAATGATAGGCGATGGTGCGCAGATCCCGCTGATATGTGGTCGCAAGGTCAACCGCGAATTGCGCACACCAACACACAAATTAGGCACCACCGGAAACGGATACATCTCGACCCGGAGTATAATGATGCCCGCCATCGCCATTGTATGGCGCGAAGCGCCAGCAAACTCGGAACGGAGAGGATCACGCGAGAAACTCTCACCGAAAGGACACAATAGCTGGCCATACACCCACCCCCTTTGGCCGGGGATCCGGACAGCCAAAGCTCAGGCTCTCACGCAAGGCACAACAAGAAATTCACCTCGAGAGCAGGTAGAAACAATAAGCGCAATATGTATTATGCATACCCTTGCGGTTCTAAGGAAGGGGACCTGCTGCAAGTGTGTCCGGTCTCTTTGGGAGAAAGCCACACACTTGTTTCCTGTGGGCGCACTATGTGTATGTGTGTGGTTTCGCTTATGTGCTCCCCCGATCACCCACACCAGGTATGCTACCTTCCACAGTTAAGCCGAATTCTAGAAAAAAAAGCGAAGCCCGGATAGTTTAAAAATAATGCTCAGCTGTTTTCCGGGAACCAGGCCGCCCAGAAGGATACTCTGATCACCCACTGAAGATATATCGGCAGGTATGTGGGTGTGGGTGTTTTTTTAAATAATTTTTATTTACCAACAATAGTTCTGGCAAGCTGGTGGCCATTTCATTATACTTCCAACTTTTATAACTCCATGTTAATTTTTTGTTTGTACACGATGCACAACCTGGGGGCAACTTCAAGGCTAGCGACAACAACTACCGCTTCCAGAACAATTGCTATCGTGGTAAGCTGCCACGGCTAGTGTGTGTGTGTCTGTGTGTGTCCTTGTGCAGCACTATCATCTAATTCTTATTCCAATTTCGATGCCTCATTATATCCACGCGCTAGGAACGCTAAGCTCAAGTGAATGGCGCAGAGTTAATTAGCGTACTGCTGGACGGAGTCTTTTATTTGACTGCAGTGCGCTTTCTCCATGGAAAGCGCTCCTCGCCGACACCCTGCCGGTTAGGATATGGGTGTGAAAACTATGGAACCTTCACATTTGGCGACATGCAAACACCGGGATTGCCCGGGTAAGTTACCTCGTTAGTATATAAATCACATTCGGAGAATGTGACCGCGAGTTTCGCATCTTCCCATACCATCCCGCGCGAACCGGACACGTGTGGTACAATCAAACAGCTACGACGCATAAAAACAAACAAGCTCGTACCCCATCAAGGGCGTTCGACGTTTTAAATGTCAATCCAAGCTCGCATCCAAGGGTGGCATCGCAGACGAGCGCACCCACCTAATTAACCGATGCTTATTCCCTACACCGGGGACAATTATCGATTGCTGAGGGGTTTTATTATTGATTATGGAACGGACGGCAATTATTGGATTATAGTCCCAGTACCAACAAGGTGCTAACATTAATTGGCACTTCTCGGAGCGTTAAGTAAAGCTGTGAAGACTTGAGCTTGCACGAGATTATCCAAATGCTTTCGCATGTTTATAAGGACATATCCATCCTCAATCGGATTTTATTTATTTTTTTGTCTACAATTGTAGATTGCACACTGGTCACCATAAAACAAAAATCGGGATAACATAATTTTTTCCTTAGATTTGTTATAAGTTTGTTTAAATGAAAAATTGTAATATGTAATTGTAAATTGTAACTAAACGATTTAAAAAAAAATGAAACAGTTTTACCAATAGCTTCAAGAATTGAATGACACATACAAAAGACATATTCAATTAAAGTTTACTTTTTACGATAAACTTGCGTTGAAAACATTTGCATGAGCCTTTCAGCGTAACTGCTTTTACCTATTTTCGGCAGGTCTGCAAATATAGCAAAATTATGGATAAAATAGCAAAAGAAATGTATTTTCAACTATTTTTAAAGGAAAATATCATTGTTTATTCTTTAAATACGAAGTTTTCGCGCATTTCGATCGATATTTACCGAAATATTGAAATATTTGTGCCAAGCTTAAAACATTTCGTCCGATTTGCTATGTGCCGATAGTTTGGCAGTTTTGCGATTTAGCAAACTAGCGCATTTATCGCTTTAGAGATTTAAAAAATCCGATAAAAGATTGATTTTTCACGTTAACGGCTGCCGAAAACAGGTACAAGATAAATGTTGATTTTTGACTGGCGATTTTCGAGAGACGTCAAAATCTAGCAGTTTGAGATCCGAAAAGGGGTAACATAAAATTAATTATTTAACTACTTTCAATCATGAATTGTAGCAAAGTAAGAGTAGAAAATTGTTTTAAAATATTTTTCTTCAACTAATTACACCTTTTCGAGTGTTTCCAATCGTGTATTCGCGTTGCCGAAAATAGGAACACAGCCTGCCCAAAATAGGAGCAAAAGCAATGTTTGCATTTTTGCTAATATTTCTTAAAAACTGGATTTTAGCAATAAATTATATATGCTGAAACATTGCTTGATGGTTTTATAACCAAAATAATACCACCTTCAATCAAAATTATTGAGTTTAATAATTGTATTTGTATCTGCACTAACGTGCCAAAAACTGCTACAGTTACCCTATTATAAAATAATCTTGATAAAGCTTGCCATTACTTTAGGGCGAAATGCTCTCGGGAGGCAGGATTATGATGAATTACAGGTCAGGGATCAAAGGTAGAGATGACTGACTATCATCCTATGTGCTTTCATAAAGTCAAGTGAGCCTTTAAATGACCGGCATGACCACGCAGGTCGTTAATCCAGAAAGAAGAAGAAGAAGAAGAGTACAGCTTGTTTGTTTCTTCTAGAATTTGACTTGAAAAAAAAAACGAATATACGAAGCAGAAGAATTCCCGCAATTGATGCAAAACAGTTCGCAATCAAACAAGAGTCAATGTGGAATTCGACGGTTCCTAAAGCCAACTTTAAATGAAATGATCATTAGGCTAAAAATCATTAAAATGTACGATTTGTGATTGTTGCACAATAAATTAATAATTCAAAAAGCTACGCAAATCAGCACAATCTTTCTTAGCGCAATGTTCAATTAAATGTACAACTTTTTGTCCATGGACGTACGGTGATTTACGGTGAAAAAAATAGCATCATGTCAAAATATTTTTTTGCGTGATTTTTTATAGATTTTTTATACTGAGTATTACAACTTTTTACCTGTTAAAGTAAAATTTAAAAAAAAAACACCTTTAGTAACAAAAATTAATTTCCGCTCCAAAACGGTCAAAATATCAACAATATCTAAACAACGCAATAAGTAACGGCATTTCAAGGGTGAACTTAAAGTTATGCATTTTTAAAACCTCTTTAGATGTAGGAAATTAAGATTTTTTGTGTCTCTTAGTTTGAACCTATAGATTCAGCAAAAACAAAATCTAAATTGACGAACACTTAAAGTTATTTTTGCGACCTTTCTCCCGGCAAATGCCCACTGTGGAATGTGGCTTTGCTAAAGCGTCAAACCCAACTTTGCATCGTAATTGGCCTGCAACGAGAGATGCAATCGGATGCTTCTCCGTCAACAAATCTAATTGTTTGAAGTGCAGCATCAGCTGTGCCGTACGGTGGCTAACGCGATTTTTTATTGTTATTGCTTATTTTCTACCATCGATCGAAACCCGAGCTGCGTGTCCCGACGGGATATTGATTTTGTATGATAATTTGCTTTACGGCGATTCGTGAGAGCGGTATCGATGCAGCCGCCTTTAGGTTAGCCTTGAAATATGATTTCCTTGAAAATGGGATGATTTAATAGCGTTTGCAATGTTGGGCAGACAAGATTTAAATTTACGGATGAGTGCGGCTTGCGAGAATTGTCCACCAGAATGCTAGTTTCAACTTTTAGGGCACTTGAGACGGTTATTGGCGGTATTTCATGATGGTTTTTTGCTAGTAAGATAGGAGTACGAACGAAAAACTCTAGCACACACCTTTCTAATGCATTCTAG
Organism: Anopheles stephensi; assembly: GCF_013141755.1. NCBI lineage: Eukaryota > Metazoa > Arthropoda > Insecta > Diptera > Culicidae > Anopheles > Anopheles stephensi. The sequence continues at coordinate 13,122,608 of NC_050201.1, forward strand.
AACAGTTCAATGCTCTCGCGAGGGACCGTTCACTTAGAAAGCTTTCGAGTGGCAGGAACGCTCTCTGCGCATCCATGAAGCTAATTCAAATCGATTCCTCATGGTGTGCTGACGAAAGTTTGATGCTGCTTCAAGTTTTGCCGGGAGCTGCCATTTGCTGTCCGGAATAGCTCTCTCTAACCATCCCCACACACACAGAACGATTGTTGAATTGCGGTAGGCATTCCCTAGGGACCGGATCGCCGATTAGTCACATACCCAACCTGAATCTAATGTCTAATGACCGTGATGAAACCAGGGGTAGGCAGAGGGCAGAGCGCCATAATCCCTGGACTTCGGTGTTACCTTTGAAAATATGTTTTACTGCTTGCCCCACTCCCTTCCGCCGTCGGCTTACCCGCCGCCGCGGTGTCACGGGTTGCCCGATTGCAATCTCTTCGTTCTGTAGCATCGGGCAGAGAGCGATAAAAGAAACGCAAATGCCAAATGTGACTGGCCGTTGCATACCCTTCGAACGTTGAGTTCGGATGGAGTGATTGCACCACTCGAAGCTGCATCGCTGGACGATGATCGAGCGGTGGATAAATTGGTTGAGCATTCTATTCTTTCGTAGAAAACATGAACTGTTGGAGGCATTTTTTTGGAGGACTTCACATGAGATATCGATGTCAAGTTAACCCGGACAGTACGATCAACTCCGGTAGAAGAATCTGGAGGTTCAGAGATTGTCTTGATGTCTTAATGTCAGTTATACAGGAATATTGAGACTTTACAATAATCTCGGAACATCCGAACCAGAAATCACATCCGAGATTCAGCAATATTACACCAAGCCTTCCAGACGAAATTATAATATGCCTTCCCCGTATGGCCTTATCCGGGCGCGTTATGTCCATCGGTCACATAAAATAATAAAGCATAAAACCTTGAACACGCTTCTCTTCAGTCATACGGGTAAAGATTTATGACCGTTCCCGCAAAGAAATGGGGCTCGGTCAAAGTGAAGGTATTTTGTTTTGGTTTTAAAAAAAACATATCCACAGTAAATCTTGATGCACGGGTTTGCTACACGCAACGCGCCTCGGGCATTGGAAACTTATGCATAAGAAAAGAAGTTATTTTCAAGCCAAGCTTCATAAAACTTAAATTGCAACTACAACGCCATTATTCGCGATAGAATTATCGGCAAACGTAGCTTAATGATATGGGTGACTCATCGCTGGTTCGGGACACAGGGTCCATCCACACAAGCCGACTGAGCATCAATGGTAACGCATCGAACACAACGCAATAACATTGGAGATTTTTGACGAATGGAACCGAGTGGAGGCAGATTTTTTTCCTCATTTCTGCTGTTCTCTCATCTTCCCGTGAACTCCTGAACGTCGTAAGGGCGAAGGCCTTTCCGTACAGGAATTTATTGTGTCTGTCGCAAAGAAACGCAGAAAAGAAAAAAACAAATTGTGCAGCTGCAATGGCTGCGGGTCTGGAGATCTCATCAATATTTAACCTCCGAACATATACCATCGCGCATGTCGCTGTCACATGTTGCCTCCTCACGGGCAAATGTGCACAGATAAGGAAGGTTAAACGGGATGCGTATCGACAGACAAACGACACCAAAAAGGGGAGAAAGTGGATACAGCGATGTCTAGCCCGGTTACCGGTGAAGTACAAATAGCCTCCATGGTTGGGTTAAAGGGAAGCGGTTGGAGCGATTTCTTGTCTCCAAGCCGACTTCTAACGCGAACTTCTGCCAGCAATCGAAGCGCAATATCGCACAAGGGGCATTGTTGTGGGAAGGTGATATATTTAACTCGGCCTCGGTTGGTGACATATGTTCGGTTCGTGCTGCACATCAGAAGGGAATCAATCCTGCTTATGATTTCTCTAGTCTGGCTGCTAATTTTAATATTCCAAAAACACACAGCAAGGTTATTGACTGTCTACCAGTGAACGTTTTTTTTCTTTTGTTTTGAACATGTATGTACAGATATGGTAGAGGTGAGAAAGTAGAACGTCTGATGCTCTCGACAAGAAGAAGCGATTGCGCTCTAGCTGGTCCAGTGTTGCAGCTAACCCATTGATATTTTCATTCATTTCACCTTTTCCACCGAAGTCGCTATTCTATGATGACGATTCGAGCACTGCGTGTGATCATTTTTTGTATGAACCATTTTTTTCATCCGGATTAAACGCAATCATTGACCAGCAAACGCAAATCTCATACATAATTGGCTTATCGAAACGAGTGATTATAATGCTTCATTTGACAGCTAGAATTATTGAGAAACTTTTGGAAAGGCTATCACAGTTATTTCTTTAAACAAATTTCATTTTGATATTTGATTGGTGACATAGCCCAAACACACACCCAATTTAACCTAAGTTCGGGCGATCATTTCCTAGTAGCCGCACTCAGCGAATAATTTGCTGAAACATTCTCAAAACCATTGTTAAAAGTAATTTCTTTTATTACAAAAAAATAAATGTTAGACTGTTTGGCAGCAAATACCAACCCTGTCTCTTTGATTTTCTAAAACAAAACAAAAATTTGACGAACTGAATAACAATTTACCCATTTAAATAAAAATGTTTTGAGACGTAAAATTTTGTGTATACTGCCGCAAGTTGACTATTCCTAATTTAAAAAAGCAAAGAGAAGAAAAAATGTCGAACATTATGTGGCTCAAAATAAAAACTCAAATGTGGAGTTTCGAATATTGTGCATTCAGCATTTGGAGTTGTCGAATCTTAACATGGCAACACAGTAGGACATATCATCTAACTTAACAGCTCGCATTTTGGAACTCAGTCCAGCAGTGTGATGTGTATTTATGGTTTTCAATACCTAATGTCTTCTATTGCAACTGGAAGTCATCAAATAAGATAAAGTGAAGCTCTCTCGGGGCGCTCGAAATGATGCTGAAGGGTTATATCTTGTGATAGAATCAAGAATACTTGTCAGAAAAAAATTGTTGATAAATTTTTGAGATTTAATTGAGGTTTTGATTGAAACATTTCAATATTGCAAGGGGCGGCCTTTGCGACAGCTGCGCCGATCTTCATACGGCATGAACGGGGTTCAAATCCCATCTGGGACGTTCTCCCATACTGAAAACACTGACTATCTAACTATGCGGTATCAATAAGTCGCATAAGCCAGAAATAGCAGGCACAACCTAAAGGGGGCGTTAGGCCTAGAAAGATGCATTTAAACACGATTGTTCGCTTAGTTATGTTAAAAGAACTGAATGGACAATACGGCACCGTCTTCACACGGCAGGGCCGGGGTTCAGATCCCATCCAGAGACCGCCTTCCCGTACGGGCAAAGGCTGAATATTTTGCTACGGGTAAAATCAAATCACACATAAAGTCAGAAATAGCTGGCCGAGATCTCTCGAGGTTGTAGTGGCAAGGAAGAAAAAGAAAAAGAAGAAGTTAAAGCAGAAAATACTTCCTTACTATGTAAGTGATTTTATAATACTTTCGTTGCTTATTTAAAATTGAGGACCATCGAAATTCTAATCCCTCCACTGAGCACATCTCTCCGTGCTCTCGAGGGGGTGAAATTTGGCAAATACAATTATTAATACGATTAAGGAACGTCGCAGAGCACGCTTCAACTATTCCAAAAGTATGTGCCCATATTGCTTCGCCACCCAAATCGTATCTTTGTGCCACCGCACTGGATCATCATCAATTGCTTCCGGACTTTGTTATTGTTAGTCTACGCAGGTTTTATGGTCGCAAAAACCGAACGGGATTACGTTCACCGATACCGAACGGCAAATGTTGGTTTATGCAAACATTGTTTATGTAAAAACTTGGAGCGTTTATGGTACTTTTTTTTGTGTCTTTCGGAACATACAGCGGATCTTGTTTTAGCAAAGTGGTAACGGACGCAGCGGCCACCCGAGATTCTAAACGCCGACGAGATAGATGCTTTCGCCAAACACTCTCGCTTCCAAACGCGGATGCATGTACTTCAGCTGGAGCACATCCGCAATAATGTGCAATGCCACACGAACATGCCACACACACATACTTCCGTTGCCCGGTTGTCGGTAGGAACTGGCCACTTGTACCGAACCCCCGGAAGGTGGTCTCACACGGGAAGTTCTAAGTTTCGGGTGACGCCCTACATCACCAACAACTAGGGGGTGAGGGCAAGCAACAGCTCGACTTGTTTCTATGGGCGATGTAGGGTTGGAATTTTGGGAGACAAGAGGGCAAAACAGCATTTAGAATTTTAATTATCCGATGCGTACGTGATCGTGAAGAATTGGAGCAGTGTATCGCTTGGGCGTCGGTACAATGATTTTTCTTGTGATTGGTACCTAGGTTCGGGAACCCATAATCGGGGTTGCGGACGCGTTTCTTAAACATATGGTTGCCGAGAAGAAAGAAAAAAATACGACATTAGACTAGTGAGCACCACTTTCCCGTATGCTCTCTGACATCATTGACCAACATGTGATTGTTCAGATGGTTGCTGTTCTTGGTTTTAGTCACCCTTCGTACAGATTACCGAGACAGCTAAACGAAGCGACGAACTATTCGAGATTTGATTACCTCGGCTAGAAAATGGAGAAAAAAAAAGCGTAACGCTGTCAAAGCCGCACAACTCGTACGTTATTTTCAACGAGCTGATTGAAGCGCGGTCCATACAGGCACTTGCCACGCTTGGGAAGTGTCGGACATAAAAATATATTTTTTTTTCTATTTGATCCAAGGTTCTACGCGCGACAAACGGAGAATTGACGCCGTTTACACCAAGAGGGGTAACTAATGAAACGAAAGGCAGTAAAACGTAACAGGAGAAGTGTGATGCATTGCCTAAACAATTTGCTTGCCTCAAGTGGCTAGACATACGAGATCTGTTAGCTTTTTCTTTTTCTATTTTTCCACCAAGATTCTAGTGTATCTCTTGAAGGTCTGAGCGATATCCATTACTTTTGAGACGTTTAATATCATTTAGTTAGAGTACAGCTTACAAAATCGTTACCTTTGGCACGATGGGAATAATGAACCCAGTAACGTACGGTAGGATTGTTTTTGGGACAGTAACGCATTTTAAACTCCCGAACCAAACATCCCACACGGAAGGTTGCAGACGACCCTCAACCTGATCGAAAATCGCTTTCAACCGCGCAGTTGACCGGACAATAACCGGACCGTTAAGGTTATATTATAGGGGACGCTATCCTCTCTCGCTCAGGTTCCTTAAATGCAGGTGAAGTATGTCAGTAGCATTTGGTATGGTTACACCCACGCGAAGTAACCAGCATCGAGAGCACATCCCGGTCATGTGCGCAAGGTTTTCTTCCGAGGGGCAACACCTTCAACAAGGTCAGGCTGGACAGGTCAACCACTGGTACGACACAACTCAGGTGTTACGTACCACTGTCCCATATAGAGAAGAAAAAACCCCATTCGCAAAATATCGCCAATAGAGCACCAATAAGGTGGGTACTGACAAGGGTACACCGAAAAAAGGCCAGTTGAAGACACAAATATTAAACCACCTCCCCACAAAAAAAAGAGCTACTCCTACTGTTCAACTTCAAGCTGATGTCCGCCGCCAAGCACAACACAAAAAGCGAAAGTGATTGCATTGTTAGTTTAAGGTCTACCTTTTGCGGTGGGCGTTCTGTGATCATTGAATTGATGCGCGGACGATTAATCATTCATTAAATGGCTGCAGAGTTACCACCATCTTGTATTTCCTTTTTTTTCTAAAGTCTCTTATTGAACGCTTTGTCGGATGCAATTGCCCAAAGACGTCAACAGATGGCGCTCTCGGGGGCAAAAAAAAATCCGATCAGGTGTCTCACTCGTCCACAAGAGGATCGCAAACCACACACACGACAGAGACAAAAGATGAACCAGAATTCATGCTTAAAAAGCTTATTACACCAAATGAGCTTCACAAAATACTTTGCACCGGGCAAGCCCTGCATCAAAGCTCTCTCGCTCTCGGGTGATGATCGCCGCGACATTAGCGCCATCGAGATGCAGCACAGGGATAACCTTGAACTACAGCACCATCTCTCATCTCGCTCAGCATCGCGGTGAAGCGCGATCGCGCACAGCATCAGCAGCCTCCACTGTACATGGCAAACGCATTGCATACTTGCAAGGCGTTTAACCCCCAACGAAGGCGATCTTCTGCTTCCGCGTGTAAAGCGTGAGGACTAGGGGAGCGGAACAGCGACGTTTTGTGTGGTTCATTAGTTGACGTTTGATTGATTGACTCAATTGAGCTGTCATGGTCATATTTGTTTGCTCTGTTTTGGCGTGCTTTTTTGGTATGGAGGCGCCATCACACACAATGCGGAACAGATGATGATGATGACGCGGAAGCCAGACAGAAAGCGTTATCGACCGCCAGAGGGCGTTACGCGTTTGGTGAGAAGCTTCGCTAATTACTTCGCAAAATGTCCACCGGACTGATAAAGGGCGCTGATCTTTGGAAGTGTGACTAGAGAAGCTATTTAGATATCATAGACTACTATGCTATCAATTCTCCGTACTCCTACATCTAGAGCAACTTAAGCATGCATTACATCATGAAGGTGAGAGAGATCTTGGAATATCGGAAGAGAAAAGAACGCAGATAGACCGCAGAAGACAATCGCACCGATAATCATCTCGAAATGTGTAGGCAGGTCTCTTGATACCGTCTTGACGTCACACAGGTCCACGTACTTTCGGTTTCCCCCGGTGGAGGTGGTGCGTGGTTTGCTCACATTCGGCCGGTTCGCATTATTACTCAATCAAAGGCAAACAGCCGTGTTTGAATGCCATTTATGGCGGGAACCACTCGCCGGAGGAGCCAGTCTGTCTCAGGTTTTTTTGGCAATCTCCATACCGCCAATTGTTGCACAACGGGCGTGAGTCGCGCGTGCGCACCCGCATACGGCTCGCCGCTCGCCCTTGCACCATGAAACACAACTGTCCGGGAACGGACATACATGCTGTTGACAACTTCTTGCTCGCTCAGTGATCCAGATGGTCACGGACAGGTTAGCGCAAAGTTCGAAGCCCCGACCCCGAACTTCGGATCGCGCACTCTTCACTGTACCTTACCCCCCCCCTTTCCATTCCTTTCCCCTTTGCCGATTTAGCTACCACATATATGGTGTCGTCAAGTGAGGCGCTTTGACACTCGCTGTCACAAATGATGCGAGAGTTGGGGTGTTGTATTTTGTTTATTGACAGGAGACCCAGTCAGTCCAGTGATCCTTAGCGAACACCGTAAAAGGATCCTTGCACCAGCATGTGCGGAATAATCCGCGCTTCGCCGAACCACCGTGAACCTTTCACCTTGGGGCGCATTGGGAGACAACGCGGAAATTGTTTGCGCACTTGTCTGTATATCCGCACCGATTGGGTACGTTTGCACACCGGGTCCTTTTTTTCGCTCCATTAGCCGTGAGTTATGGATGCAATCGAGAGGACAGTGACGGACCACATGTATGCACCTGCTGTGCAACTACGGAGGGCTGGGGATTACACGTAGGCACTTTAGAGCGGTGTCATGTCACATAAGGCCATGGTAACATGGTTATTGGAGGTGATGATAAAGGTGATCTGCATGATATATGAACAGCGCGTATGCTGATTTGTCCACCTTTGCACACCACCGGGTGAAAGAATTTAAATTCCATTTTTATTTCATTCAATAACATGCTTTAATCCTCACATCATGCATTCACCCTCCTTCTGCTGTCTCCTGCAGCTGATGCGAACAATCATCGGTACATTGAGCGGACTATGCTTAGCGGTACGTTGTGCCGTTTGTTTTACAGCTGGTGCTGCTTAGCGAAGAATTAAATCCGATTAAATGTTGACGTGCGTGAAATGGTTACCTTTTTTTGCTAGCCGGTTTTTACCAGCACTTGAGTTACTGTCTCGTTGCTAAGAATGGTCATGATGACTAATTTATTTTAATATTCATTGCAGCCGACAGCAAGCAGTATAATGACTTGTGGAGCGATTTTATTGTTTTATCGCCCCAAGCCTAAACGTTTCTCTCTTTTACAGTCGTTGATGTCTTTCCTTCAGCAAAGCCCCATGCCAGCTAATCAGGGAGTCTAGTTACATTCCATTGGTTTACTTCACAATTTTTTAACATGAAGCACGCCCTTACCGTACTCTTCATGAGATTTTTCTATTCAATAGCAACGGCCTAGCCATCTTGATCATCATGATTTTTATTATAGTTAAAATTATTAAAAGGGGCAGTCCGGTGGTCGAGGCGTCAACGGGCTTCATACGGCAGAACCGGGATTCAAAACCCACTCTGACCGTTCCCCCGTAGTGACGAATGACTATCCAACTACGTGGTATCATTTAGTCTCGAAAGCCAGAAATGGCATACGTGACCTAAGATTAAGAGGTCGTTAGGCCAAAGAAGAATACTTCATTTTTATGGCTCATGGGCAATAACGCTTATGGCATGGATTATAGTACCTCAGATGTTCTCAAATAGCTGATTGAAGTATAAGACTTTAAAAGGGTTTTACAAGGAACTCTAATCAAGCTTTGAAATATCAGCCAGGAAATAATTTATACTTAATTTCTAATCCAAAGGTTCAATGAAATGAAACGCGTTCAAGCCCTGTCAACAATCTCACCCCTTGTTAGGCGCACCTTGATGTATATAGGTACATGTACCCGGGGGTGACACATTAGCAGCTGCACGATTGACACTCAATCATAAGCGCGTGCGCTCGCGTGGCAAAACTCCCAAAGGGTCTCCTCACCTCACCAAAAGAGAAAAGGGCCGTCCGTAGCACGCCAAACCCTAATATGGTATCGGGTGACCCCGTCCGGTTGGTTGAGTTTGTGTGTCCCCGGCACGGAAGCAACACCCCGGATGACTAATTACACGCTCGCGCACTAACTCGCTCTTTCTTCCTCGTACAGCAAAAGCCTCCAACAGCTTTGCTTCTACTGGCAAAGCACACCAGAAAAAGCGCAATCCCAAAGAGGCAATCAAAAGTAGCAGACTCAACAACAACAAAAAACACATTTGACGCATTGATTCCGCACAGATGATGGTGCCTCCTTCCCCGGACGATTCCTCTCACCCCACCACCGCGGGTGTGCTACCCGCCTTAACTGCTTTATTTGCACGTTCGCATTTGTTTCATTCAAAAAATTTCGTTTGCATTTTAATTGGCCCGCGACGAGCAAAGCGAACCGCAAACGGCATCAGAACCACAGAACACAGTGGAGAACGGCAAGAATTACAGTACGGCCATAGTTTCGGAAACGGAAGGCCTCCCCATTTATGGCGAATTCATTTCCAACCTGTTGCGATACGGGACGCACAGCACCGAACCAAACTAACCAACCCGACCGACGGCTGTGAGTGTTGGCCGAAATCTATCTGCGCTGCCGGGGCGCGGTAGTTAGTGCGCGGTGTAAGATATTTTCTACTGGCTGTTGGCGTCCACCCGTTGCGATCCCGAACCATTTGGTCAAAGAGAACTAATCGGGTTCCCTATCGGCGACTAGACAGACAACCGCGACCATCCTCCTACGCACAATCCCTGGAGGGTGTCTGGGCGAATTTCGTCTAGAGGGACCTGCCAAGACTTGCGCCCGCCACTTGCTCTTGGCAGCCGATTCGGAAGGGAGCGAAAGGAGCGCCCGCCTCAGGGCGATTTGTATCAGAGCGTACACGTAGATGGTAGCGTTGGACAGACAGCTGAGATATTCGGTAGGTCCACTATTTGCTCCACTCCTCCACTATCGCTGATGAGGGACATCCATCCCCGAACCGGTGCGGAGGAGCGTGAAGAATTCTTGCTCGATGATAAATTTCTACTCCTGTCACATCTCTGAAGGTAGCCAGCCGCCCGTCGGAACTCGTTTTCTAGCCAACTCCAAAGAGTTATGAGAGGTGAATGATTTATGCGCGCATAAGGGTAGAGACGAGAGACGTCTGGGACCGGCGGAGAGCCCGGTGCGGAGTGTTCCCACGCACCATCGGAGAATGCAAGACGCAGCAGCAGCCACCAGATATCTCTCCCTCTCTCTGGGTTTCCAACTTCTATCCAGCTTTGTTGGTAGTGGCGGCCCGAAAAAGGAATCGATATTTTACACCACACCTGGACAGGCTGAGGTGCAAGTTGAAGTAGCTTTACAGATATCTGTGAATCTTTTCCAACCAGCCACACATTATTTGGAGGGTAAAATGTCGCTCAACCCATACACTGTGTGTGTGTGTGTGTGTGCGCGCGAAGATGCAATGCGCTGGGGAGGGACAGAGAGACAGAGGGAGTGAGCAAGACGGCGGGAAAGGTAAGACGCCCGCCTTTTGGCAGTAGCCAGTAGTGTGGTGGCCCGAGCAGAGGTGATATCGTGTTTCTCTCAGAAGTCAATGCACGGACGCGGGCGAAATCGGGCATCGATCCGTTTTGGTGGCTCAGCCGGCGGCACACGCACAAGGCACAGACACACAAAGCACGGTTACAACAGGAGGCGAAATTAGTTGTAATACCGTGGCCTCACGAACGCAAGCACGGGGTGGGGTGCGAGAGAGAGAGAGAGCAAGCAACACTGCCATTTGATGCCCATCGATGGGGTTGTGGTGGACCGGTTTGGAACCAGTCGACCCAAGACCAACTACACCACACCAAGCGGACCATCATTTCGCAGACTCTCGACGCAACGATGGTGCATACACACACACACACACAGATGCGTGCAAGTAAGCGGTCAAAAGCATTTCACTTTGGAGCATGAGCTGGTGACTGGCCTCACCAGCCATCCCAAACTAGGGTTTTCCAACGTTTTTCCAATACGAGAAATCGCTCCCACCGGCCCTCAAACGGATATCCGAGACGAGACATTGACTTTGACGTTGAGCGAAGCTTGTGTAGCAGCACACCACCACGCTACGCTACCTTGACAGATCGATCGTATCGTCCATTACTGGTGGCCGGTTTGGAACTTCGCCCCGGAGACCTTGTGTTACGCGCGTACAGCGAGCGGGCAGGAGGGAACCCTTGCTGTGATGTGAGATTTGTTTGATTGCGATTGATACATCTGATAAGCTAGAAGAGAACGGTCAGTGGTTTATTACGGATATCCTAGCCTGGGAGATAACATCCCGTACTGAAGTCTGGGAGATAACGGAAAATCTGAACACATCCAACCCTCCAATGCCAAGATAACTCAAAAGCAAGGCTTTAAAGCATTTCAAAACACCCATCAGCTTCAGTCCGATAAGTTTGGCAATGTCTGGACAACACGTGGTACACAGTCATGGAGGAGTTTACTTACAGCTGTACATAGCTGGCCGGTGCTGGAACGGGTAGGCCCGTCCGGATGCCTGGTGCTGCTGCAGGTGCGGTGTTGGTGGCGGTGTTTGCTGCAACTGCAATCCTTGTAGGCTGCTGGTGCTGCTGTTGCTGATGTTGGTCAACGTTTTCGTTGTTAGTGGACAGCGTGAGATTGATCGTGTTGTTATTTTCGCTGCTCTCGTTCGGTAACCGGTTGCACTTCGGAACCCACGTAGCGACGGCCACGTACACCGTCGACCTCTCGCCCTCCTCTTCATCTTCCTCTCCATCCTCGCCTTCCTCCTCGTCCTCCTCATCCTCCTCCTCCTCATACTCCTCGAGCTGTTCCTCTGGATCACCACGGCGCTGTACCCGTTCCTCGTCGTCGTCGTAATATTCGCGCCCGGTATTACCATTCGCGTCGGGATTGGACCCACCCGCCCGGTCCAACCCGAGCCGTGAACGCTGGTAACGGCTGCGCATCATCACCTCCGGTCGCCCATCGCCGCTGCCACCAGCAGCATCGCCCGGCCGTCGCTGTAGCAACTTCCGACGCGCTTGCTCCTTCCGGTGGGTGCTGCTGCTGATGCTCTCGAATTTGTAGTAATAGCTGCTATGATTAATGTTACGATACTCCACCACGGATGTTTGCCCATCACCCGCCTCTTCGTCCTCGGCCGGTTCGCCCACCGACTGCGGGTCGTGGATCTTGGTGAAGTCTACGTACAGGGCTTCATCGTCGTCGTGTTCCCGCTCGACAGCCGACACAGATCGACGCTCTTCCGGCGGGGTGGAAGTGGTAGCGTGCGGTGTCGCATCATCCGAAGACGACACACTGCGGCTACGCTGCAAGTCCTGCTGCGTCATTGCAACGCGTCGCCCAGCCAACATCACACCGCCACCTTGTCCCCCCATCTGTCGGCGGGGTAGTAGTGCGTGCTTTTTCGCCTTCCGGTGCCGTTCGTACGCATCAACGATGCGGTGTTGTGCATCATCATCTTCCTCCTCTTCCACCTCCTCCAAACCCTTCTCGACATCTTGCTCAGCCTCGGGCAAAGGTTGGGCAGTGTCCGAGTCCTGGCCGGTGCGTCGATAGTAGAACTCCTGCTCGAATGGCAACCCGTTCGGGAACTTGCTGGAAAAACATTCGCCCAACAGTAACCGTCTGTTACGGTCGGTCGGTTGATCACGGTCCGCTAGTGGCAAGCGTTGCGGTATGGCAGATCCTTTCGCCTTCGGCCCGGACAGCTTCTGTCCTCCGTTCGAGGCCAGCAGCACCGCCGGTTGATGGTTTTCGTTGTTTTCCTTAATCACGCGCCCGTTGGTCGATCGATTCGTCTGCAGATGGTTGTTGTTGAGCAGATCGATCACACGCATATTGTGATGGTGCAGCACCTTGGCCACTTCACGCTCGGCAGCATCTTGAGATGCGTTCGAACCGGCGGTGGTGGCACCGGTTGCCTTCTTCGCCACTGTGCCCCCTACACGGCCGGTCGTATTCGTGAGGGTACGGCTGGACACTACACGCATCTGTGGCTTGTGCGCATTATACGTTCGCTTCTGAGCAGCAGTTGATTCGACGCCTCCAGCACCAACACCATTACCGCCGGTACCTCCACCATTCGCAGCACCGGACGATCGCGTATACTTCGGTACGATCGATTCGACGGATGTTCCGGAGCTGCCGGGTGACTTCCGGCAGGCGAGTGACGTCTGCAGTAACCGGTTGCCCGAATGCTGTGGCTGACTAGCTGCGGTACTCGCCATCGTGCAAAAGCTGGACGTCGTAAGCCTCCGGTTCCAAGCGTTTGGCTCCACGATGCGTGCCGAGCGAGCAATGATGCGGGGCGACTGTAACAGTGGCGAGTCCCCGATCGGTTCGCCCATCTTCTTTGCCGACGGTCCAGTGGCACGATGCACTGCGCAGGTTGCTGGTGGTTGCTGCTGTTTGCTAACCGCACTTACAGCAGGACGTCCCGCAGTATGCTCTTGATGCTGCTGTGCTGAGATCTTCTGTTGCCGAATAGCAGCAAACGTGGTGGTACTGTTGTTGCTATTACTGATCCAGTTATTGCTGGAATTGCGCGCCAGATTGCCAATACGGTAGCTAAGGGGCGCCATCTGTAAGCGAGCGGTGGACGCAACCTGTCCCCCGGTTTCGGTGCCGGAAGAATGGCGCGACGCTTGACTAATGCCACCGTGCGTCACCCGATGATGCGCGTTTCCGGCTCCGGGCGAACAATTGCCTGGAGCGGTGGTGGTACCGTTGCCGGGACCTGACATCCGGAACGAACCGTACTGCCGCGAGAACGGCATGGTCGACAAACTGCTGGACATGATTGGTGGATAGATGTGGATTCTGGCCGCTACCAGGTTAGCTCATGGAAGGAGAAGAAGTATCGCGTGAGGAGGACAGGCACGGAGTTCTTGTACGGTAAAGAATTGCTCGTAGAAGTGTTCTCTCCAGTCAATCGAAGTGGTTGATTGCGTACTGCTGTTGATTGTGCGTGTTGAGCTAATTAGGCTTTATCACAGGGGTGATTCGTTGCACAGAGACACAAGATCACAGACGCGATGTGACACGTAACTGGCGTGGCGCGACGGACGCCGTCTTAACTATACTACACGACAATTTGATGAGACCATGAGACAATATGACTAGACTGGCACTCATCTACACTGTACGGACACTATAACACAATGGGATACGCACACAGGACTACAACAAAAAACCGCACACAGTACACAACTCTTACCTATAAACACGTCGTTACGAGCGGAGTATAGCTACGTCCTCACTCGCACCGTATCACAGACACCACGCCTGTAAGGCACACGCAGGAGAAAAAAGAACGTTTTCCACTAACTTATTCACTAGCGGGTGTAATTCTCGCACTTCCACGTCCACCACACGAGGATTCGTTGCACGGTACACCGAACAATGGTGGTAGTAATCGATCGCATCGCATCTCCCGCACGAACAACGGCCGGTAATCGCGTATAGACCCGCGTATGGGGCAGCACCTAATAAAGAACGCAAAGATTGGCAAATGCATCGCTTACTATCGACTGATAGCGGTACGGCGTCGATGTCATTGGCCCTCCGCACGTTCCACCATTTTTCTCAGACAGCGAGACTCTTGGCCGCCATGCTTCTTTGCCTCTTCCACGGGATGTTTTTTTTTTGTTTGTGCTCTCCGCGACCGTTGATCCCAATAGGGGTTAGGGTAGAGAGAATGATTTGTTTCGTCCGAACGTACACCACGCCAGTGAGTGCGTACCAGCAGTGAGTCATTTTATGCCGCGAGATTAATTGGGTCCGTCCGTTCCGTTCCCATATTACCATGAGGAGGAGGGGAGACCGATTTCTACAAATATGGTGCAAAAGCCGACAAAGCAAGTACGTACACAGTGAGCGATGGGAAAAGATGGCGGACACAACAAGGACTCAATTAAGACTAATAAAGTGCGGCGAGATAGACTCATATTACTATACGCGGCGACTGCGCTACTTGTCAGTTCCCCGTCGCATTGCATCTTCCTTTCGTTGTTCTTTGGAACCTTCCCCCCGCTTTCTTGATGGATTCTTCAAGAGATATGGAAAAAAGACAACTTAAACTATCGCTTTCTAGCAGAGGCTTCCAATTTCACTACCGCTCGCTCTCTCTGTCGCTCGGAAGACTTTGGTCAGAGTTTGAGTTGGAAGTTAGAAAACAAAACACACGCTTTGGGCGGCAAAAACCTCAACCACATGTTCCGCGATCTAAGTACGGCTCGAATCGGAGGAAATAAAAATACACCAACCAACAATCTGTTGCTCCCCAAAAACACACACACACCTCCTTCCATCCCAGCATGTGTTTAGCTCGTTCCATATGCCAGTTCGGGTTTTTTTAACCAAACTTTCAATGCCACACGTGTTTTCTTCCACAGTCCACAGTGTCTGGTTTTGCTTACTCCTTCGAAAACAAACAGAGATACATAAACGACGACGCTGCAGCTAGAATGCTCGCGGACGTTTCACGGTCGGCCGGCTTGGAGGAATGTGCCCAACGAGAGAAAAGGGGTGGAGAATGTGCGTTTAATTTAAATCACGCACACACGAACGATTTTGGCCAACGTTGACCAGGGTAGACGAGGCGTCACAGTGCACTTAGAATCGAATCTCATTCGTTCGAGTTCTAGCTGTTAACTTTGGGTGATACTGCTGGTACGAATACTCGGAACTCCGATTGACCTAAACGCCCGGTGTTGATTGACATTTGGGCCTTGGGGGGGCATATGACCGTCCGCCCGATAAGCACACACACCCAGTGTGCATCCGCTCTTATCGGACACCATCTGATCGGCCATCTTGGTCCAGCGAACGGAGGCGAAGACTCAGCGTGGATACTCTCGCAAACCAAGCTCGCGTGTTGGAGACGTCGTTATCAATTTGTCGCTCTCCCACACAAACAAAGAACAAGCAGGGCCATAAAAACGGGTTCGGTTTATGCAAGACAAGCAGTTTCTGGCGTGATCTTAAGGGGCCTTTATATGACAGCAACCAGCAACTACTGCCAGTGGGCTAATGTTTCAGTCGCCAGTTTTTTGCCGACTAGGTGAGGCCTTAAAAAAGCAAAAAAAAACACAAATGGTTAAAGCAATATGACGTTATTGGTTGCATAGGTTCAATTATAAATTCTAGAGTCGTGAAACCGGGCGGCGACAACAGCGCTGGTCTTCAAACGGCAGGACCGGGGTTCAAATCCCATCCGGACCGTTCCCCCTTAATGGGGGTCTGACTATACCCAACTACGTGGTATCTTTAAGTCTAGTACGCCAGAAATGGCACTCATGACCTAAGAGATCGTTAGGCCAAAGAAGAAGAAGAAGAGTCTTGAAATCACTAGAATTCCACACCAAAAGTTCAGTATAACCAAGAAATCTAAATTCGTTACGGAGCCAAAATTCTAGATTCTAGCTAGAATATAAGCTTCGGTATACGATTTGATCTGACAGCTGCCACACAGCAATGTTTTCCCTATAGAGATCCTCGTCCAAAATATGGTCCTCGTCTTCAAACGATATGGTAAATTGATACTGTACGCGTTGGAATGTGCCATGCCTAGCTCTTACATTATTATGACGCCTCACAAAAGTTCTTCATCTGTTCCCATTCCCTTTTTCCACGATGCGGTGACACATCATCATCGCACTCATATTGCACAACAGTACCATATCGGCTATCTGACACATCTGGCACACCGGCCTACTACTACTGTAAAGCGACCGAAACGCTTATTGACCATTACGCATGCAGGAGACGATTTCGCTACTGATAATGTGCACAGCCAAAGTAGGCACACGGGCAAGAGCGAGAGCAACTCCAAGCGTACCATGCGTCCGAAAGGGATCGACACAGCTTGACAAACAAATGGACCACACTGTTCAGCCGGAAGAAGCCACTCGACTCGGCCAACCTGCCAGACGGTGAGGGGCGAAAAAATAAAACAAAGCACTATCAAACGCTCTACTAAACGAGCGCATCTCATTTACATCGATCGTCCATGACGGTGTGGCAGAAACAAACAGGAAAGAAGATCGTGCGCAACATTATTGGAGAGCGCAACAACGGTGAGGCTCTCTTTATCGGTCGATTAAAAGCAGCATTGATTTTCTTGGCTCACTTTCCTGCAACGACACGGCTGACTGACTTACACCACCACCACCACCAACCAGTGTGCCAAAACGCACACTAAACTGAGCCGGCGCGTGTGACCCGTCATCCGGACCGGTGGTAATAATCCTAGCAATTATTTATCGCACTACTGTCGAGTGCTCTCCAGTGGGGCACCACAGGCCAGTGTAGCACACGCAACCCAAATTAAAGACCATAGGGTATAATCCCGAAATATGTATCAATTTTATTGTCGGCTACTGGTGTGGCGCGTGGAGGATTGCCCAGTAGTTTTATCATTCCTACAGCTACTCTAAACAATGATCAGGGTGCTCTCTCGGAGTAGTTGTGTACTTTCCATACTCCAGACTCTCTAGCTTCTTATATACCAAATCAAGGAAGTCAAGGAAGTCAAGGAAATGACAGATCCCTAACTCCTAAGACCTCTTTAGACTACTTCCAACTACCTTTAGACGTGCATCACCTTCATCCTCGGGTAGTTCTTCAATACTAAAAATTAAAACACATATCCACGGAGCACTCCAGCAGCTCTTTCATATTCACGATTCGAAAAAATTAATGGTGCAACAATAACCAACCAGTGGTATGGGTCGGGAATGAGTCATGCAGTAGGCTGTTTGCCAGACATTCATCGAGTGGGTCCTTGGAAGAAGAAGACGCAGACCGGAGTCTCTTCTGCCCTGGTGTGATGACTACTGTGTGTGTGTGTGTGGTACAAGAAAAACACCAAACAAGAACATGAAACACTGCCAGACGAAACACTGCGATGAGGAAGGGAACGAGAGGATGGGTAGATATATAAATTACAAAATGGCACTGTTTGTCGATCGTACACCGATCCGATGCGGTGTGCGCAACCCTAAGAGGACCATATGTGTGCAAGATGGTGCCGTGACGGTGTTGGCAACAAAGTACCATCAGCTCTCCTACTCTCACCAGTCCCTCTGTATAAACCCAACCACCGAGCAACACGAATGCTGTTGCAAGATGAAAGTAACATGTTCTCAATGTCACGCAGGGTTTTGGTAGAGGCCGGCGCGTAAATTGGTGATAGCATCGCTGCATTTAGACGCGGCAAATTAAACAGACACTGGGTCGGAAGATGGAGAGTTCAGGGATGTAGATAGTACTTGATTGGGGGGCGATTATAAAGGCGGTGTGAGGGCGAGAGAGAGAGAGTTAGAGAGGAATAGTGATGAAACAATTCTTCCTGATGCTGACTAACGCGCATATGGGCAGCGTAGTACAAAGAAACTGGAATATGTTTGCCTTAGATTCGTTCATGTTGATAGCGAACATTCGCCAGTCCATGTGACTAGAACTAGTATGGCTGGTCTAGACACAAAGCACACAGCCGTACCCTACATCTCGCATATACTGGAAGTTTTGCTGATGCAGACTCATTTTTGTAAACAGCAAATGTGACACACATTTTTAATCAAGAATCAATTCATCCAGCTACCATAATACTGCTGCTTGTGCTCCGCAGTGTATGTCGGACCAACAACAACTATATACCGATATCTTAATTTCTTCATGCCACAGAGCAAAAAGCAGCTCCAATTTGATTGGCTTTCAAGTTGCCTAATAAATTTCGTTCCACTTCCAGCCATCCGTTTTCTCGTCCACTTGCCGTGCTTGTCGGATGTCGCTCTTTAGCTCGTTGACCTAATGACCCTCTGACCCTGCAGAAGGTGTTCGCCGTCGTCAGGTGTAAACCGGGGTGGTCTAGGAATAAATAAGGACCTGCCCCTCGCCGGCTCATTAAGTGGTATGATTGGCACGCGACTACCGTACACAGCCCTGATTGTGGCCCCGGTGGTCCTGGTGAGAGCTTGCCCTCAAACAAAGCGAATGTGGGCGGCATAATTGGAAGCAATTTCTTGGTAGCCGGGTTAGGGGGCTTTTTTTGTAGCACGAAGCCGTCTATGTCTTACAACGGCAAGCTTGAATGTGAAGCATTCCATTACAATCTGCATAATGCTTTTTCTTCGAGGACTACATTGTTGGAAGGGTAAGTTAGCAGGTTTTTGGCCCACTTGTGTTCTAGAACTGGAGCATGGCATAAATAGGGTTGCTTATGGAAGGATAACACAATCTGTATGAATATTATTAATACACAATACGCAACGCGTAATCGAGAGGTTGCCCTTATGGTAGCGCCAAAAACGTTAAACACCCCAACGTTAATCTCAACGTTCTGTTGGAACCGGATTCCGGGCCGAGGCGCTTCCCAGTGTCTTACGATGTCGCTTCCACGCACAACCTGTGCCCTTGTGCCTACTCTCTTTAGCTTTTCAGCCTCCATATCACCACCAGAACATGTACACAACCGCACATACGTCGCTTGGTACACAAGCCCAGCAGCAGCAGCAGCAGCAGCAGCAATGCGCCATTTGCTGCCGTTCGCGTCCAAAAAAGGTAATGTGGTGGCGCGATCACTGTGGCTTCGAAAGCCCGCGAAAACGGCTCATTACGAGGGTGCGAGCGAGAGGGAGACCAGCTCCTAGCGAGCAGATGCCGGGAGCCTTTCCGAGCGGACCTAAAATGGTAGATGATTCGGTGTTGCGAAGGGGGATTTTTGCAAGGATGACTACTACACTCCGGACATCCCTGAAGCGTTACTAATAGGCTAGGTCTTGCTGTTTGGTCTTCTGATTTTAGGCAGCGGTGATTTCTTTTCGCGGGGGGGCGAACGGCACAACTGATTGCCTCACACCGTAAGCGTTTACAGCAGCGGAGCCACTACTACTACTGCTAGGCCGGCGCGACCCTTCTGTGGGGTGTGTGTAGGTGGCAATGAACCAATTTTGCTGGGTTTGAGAACAAAAAAAACCCTTAGAGGAGCTATCCTGGACTATTGCTTTTCTCATCAGCTTCATCAGAAGAGTTAGGGAAGGTTCACAAGGATTCTTAAATTTGAAGTTTTCTAACCAAGTTTGAGTACAGTATTGGTAGCATCGATTAGCCCATACGCATCATGTTTCTAATACTACGCTAAATTTAGAGTATGCAATCCTACCATTTTCTAGACCTATATCTTGTCTAGACCAGTCTAATTGTGAAATGAAATTTAAGACATCTTAAACGGAATCGTTACACGAAAGACTTGGTTCCTAAACCGACCCTAGAGTTGCATCAAAATACGAGTTTTCGTTAACTTTGACCAGTCACAGCAAACCCATCAAGACATTGTCAAACTAGCAAACCCAACTCTAATCAATATCTAAACACTGACAACTCAACACACTCCACTTCCACTGCAAGGGTTTAAGCAAGTTGCACATAGCGCAGCATACTGCAGCATGTGCAGACGTGCAGCAGAGCCAAACCAAACCCACCACTCCCCTTCTCACATACACACCTCCTATATCCACCTCCTCCACCACTAACCAGAACCCACTTTCGCGCCCACTTGACGCTGGTTTGGTGATCATAATCCGGCACCAGGAAAAAAAAACGAGACAGAACCCTTTAAACCTCGGCCGGTAGGGACCCTCGGGGCGGACCAGTGTTCCAGTGGCGAATTGGGATGGCGGGTGGGTGTCGTCGCGATCGCGTGATACAGACCAAGGGAGAGTGAGAGAGATACATACGAAGCTAGGAGGTGCATTCGGATCTCTGGCATGGGACTTGCCGCGAAGATTGATTTACGCCAATTGTTTCTTGCGGCCCTGTTTCAATATATGTGCATATTGAATGGAAGCATTAAAAGCTCTAAAGCTTGAGGCCAGACACTCCAGCTGGCCTCCCCAGTGCCTCTTTCGCTCATCACACACACACACACACACACACACCTTGAGCCCTGCATCTCGTGCAGCTTTTACTCTTCGTTTTTTTCTGCTTTCCTGCAGATTGCATAGGCGAAGGGAAGTGAAAAATCTTTTACAACCAAACGCCTACCATTTTCCTGTGCTCTCTTTCTCCTCCCATCCGTACTCCTTTCCTTCATGCTCTCTAATGATTTGGTTTCCTTTTCCGTTTTCTTACACATTTTTTCTCTCGCAGTTTTCTCTGTTTGATGTTGAAGATATTGATATTGAGCGTTGTTTCTTTTTTTTTTTTTTGTTGCTACGTCTGACACAGAAAGCATACCCAGCGAATCAACCCACACCGTTCAACGGACGGGAGACTCTGCTGCACTTTATCCCTCTCTTCTTTTCTCTTCTATCTCGGACATCCAACAGGCGCAACCGAAATCAAATTACTTATTATAGATACCGAAGTACGTTTGATTGATTTTTCACCCTTTTGCAGGAGACGCACGCGGTGTGTGCCACAAAGTATTCATGATTGAACTTAGGGTACAACAAAAAATGCCTCCCAACTGTCTGCATCACCTTCTCGGAGGCACACAATATCGGAGGAACCAAGACACAAAGTAACGCTACTTCCCCAGGTAATTGCCACCTCGAACGCAGAGCGAGCATAATTTATGCTACGCCGGTGTCTGCCCAGACACACACACACACACAGAAGGGTAATTTAAAACATTACAAACAACACAAAAAGGCTAAAGACAACAACAAAATGGCGCAATGAAGACCAATACTAATAACCAGACAGTGGTAGCAACCATTTTTACAACATGGCGGAAGTGAGAAATGATCCGAGAGAAGCCCCTCCAAAAAAAAAAACAATTAGCCAACATCCGATTCCGATTCCGTCGATCGCGACGCGAGAAGTGGTTTTACGCCGTTTTACCCTGTTGCAAACACCTTCCCCTCCCGATCCCGTCCAAGTTTCTCTGATCTCGCAATATTGGCTGTAGCGCCAATCAACGCAAATGGTTCCGAAACGTGTGTACCGAAACACAACAAAAAAAGTATCTAGCAAGACAAGGTTTTCTTCCTCCTTTTCTTCAAGGCATCGAAAAATCGCCATACAAGGATGTTCTACAAACTTCCAAATGTGCACCTGTAAATGGAGTACCGGAATGGATTGTAGACCACACCGTACAAAACACGCGGTGGTAAGCGATCGACACTATGGGCCTATCTTGGCTGTGTGAGGAGAAATTGATAACCAATATGGGAGTTTAAAAAATGGTGAGAGAGCAAGAGGAGAGGAGGCGTGGAGTGGAGGTGGAGACGATATGGTTTGTTTATGAAACAAGCATGAAATGTAAATGCTGTAACGTGCGATGCAATTCACGGTCAATTGCACGACTGCCCTGCGGAAGGCAACTTAAAGTGGAACAACTTTAACACGCGCTGCTTAGTAAGCCGGAGCAGCAGTATGATGTAAAGAAGCCAAAAGCAAAACAAAGAAGAAAACAGGAGGCAGTGGTAACAGTAAGGCGAACGGGTGGTACATTAAAGCACTAAACAACACAGCCCGATAAAAAAATAGACCATAAATAATGTGCAGATATGCACAGAAAGCACAGAGGTGTTAAGGGAGAAGAACAACGGATGAAACAAGTAGGAAGAAATTTATTTTGTTATCGTAAAGCGTGTTCTGTCAGGAGCGAGCTGTGAGCGAAACAACGAACTTTGAAATACCCAACATCGCCAATAAGTTACTAGCAAGTAGACGTAGAATAATTATATAAATACGATCGCTACAAACGTCAATGTATGCTCTTAACGTCAAATCGTCAAGAAAAAGAGAAATGGAGAAAGCCTCAAAATCCATTAGCATACCAAGAATTGAATGTAAGGGATTATCTGAAATCAATTTCAATTTGAATAACCTCTTAGAATCCATTTGCATTTAGGGATTTCTGAATAAAAAAGTTCTTAGTATACCTCAAAATATGTTACTAGCAAAGAGGCAGCTAATCATCAACTTGACAGATAAGATTTGCAAACATCAACAAACATAGTTCCCGCTAGGTCTTGTTTGATCATCGCTTCTGGATATATGATCATCTTCAAATATTTGTTGCTAATCAAAGAAATCCGTTAATGAACGCTTCAGGAGGTTACTAATGATTGAATGTCAGGGATTATCAGACATCAAACTAACTTTAATAAATTTCAAAGAGTCTGTTCCAATTAAGATCGCATAACTAAAATTAATGCGCTTTGCTTCTTAGTTCTATCAGGATGAGCTGTGTTCTAGGAGGAAAAACTATATTTGGAATTCAAACAACACATGGCATCCAATTTGAATCATTTGACAGCTAAGGATTGCAAACGTCAACAAACATATCTTCCCGCAAGTCAACTTCAAATATTTATTGCTAATCAAAGAAAGCCGTTAATAAACGCTTCAGGAGGTTACTAACAATTGAATGTCTGGGATTATCAGACATCAAACTAACTTTAATGAATTTCATAGTAATGTTCCAATTAGGATCGCATAACTAAAATTAATGAGCTTTGCTTCTTAGTTCTATCAGGATGAGCTGTGTTCTAGGAGGAAAAACTATATTTGGAATTCAAACAACACATGGCATCCACTTTGACTAATTTGACAGATAAGGATTGCAAACGTCAACAAACATATCTTCCCGCAAGTCAACTTCAAATATTTATTACTAATCAAAGAAAGCCGTTAATAAACGCTTCAGGAGGTTACTAACAATTGAATGTCTGGGATTATCAGACATCAAACTAACTTTAATGAATTTCATAGAGTCTGTTGCAATTAGGATCTCATAACAAATAAATAATGAGCTTTGCTTCTTAGTTCTATCAGGATGAGCTGTGTTCTGGGAGGAAAAACTATCTTTGGAATTCAAACAACACATGGCATCCAATTTGACTAATTTGACAGATAAGGATTGCAAACGTCAACAAACATATCTTCCCGCAAGTCAACTTCAAATATTTATTGCTAATCAAAGAAAGCCGTTAATGAACGCTTTCAGGAGGTTACTAACAATTGAATGTCTGGGATTATCAGACATCAAACTAACTTTAATGAATTTCATAGAGTCTGTTCCAATTAGGATCGCATAACTAAAATTAATGAGCTTTGCTTCTTAGTTCTATCAGGATGAGCTGTGTTCTAGGAGGAAAAACTATCTTTGGAATTCAAACAACGCATGGCATCCAATTTGAATCATTTGACAGCTAAGGATTGCAAACGTCAACAAACATATCTTCCCGCAAGTCAACTTCAAATATTTATTGCTAATCAAAGAAAGCCGTTAATGAACGCTTCAGGAGGTTACTAACAATTGAATGTCTGGGATTATCAGACATCAAACTAACTTTAATGAATTTCATAGAGTCTGTTGCAATTAGGATCTCATAACAAATAAATAATGAGCTTTGCTTCTTAGTTCTATCAGGATGAGCTGTGTTCTGGGAGGAAAAACTATCTTTGGAATTCAAACAACACATGGCATCCAATTTGACTAATTTGACAGATAAGGATTGCAAACGTCAACAAACATATCTTCCCGCAAGTCAACTTCAAATATTTATTGCTAATCAAAGAAAGCCGTTAATGAACGCTTCAGGAGGTTACTAACAATTGAATGTCTGGGATTATCAGACATCAAACTAACTTTAATGAATTTCATAGAGTCTGTTCCAATTAGGATCGCATAACTAAAATTAATGAGCTTTGCTTCTTAGTTCTATCAGGATGAGCTGTGTTCTAGGAGGAAAAACTATCTTTGGAATTCAAACAACACATGGCATCCAATTTGAATCATTTGACAGCTAAGGATTGCAAACGTCAACAAACATATCTTCCCGCAAGTCAACTTCAAATATTTATTGCTAATCAAAGAAAGCCGTTAATGAACGCTTCAGGAGGTTACTAACAATTGAATGTCTGGGATTATCAGACATCAAACTAACTTTAATGAATTTCATAGAGTCTGTTCCAATTAGGATCGCATAACTAAAATTAATGAGCTTTGCTTCTTAGTTCTATCAGGATGAGCTGTGTTCTAGGAGGAAAAACTATATTTGGAATTCAAACAACACATGGCATCCAATTTGAATAATTTGACAGATAAGGATTGCAAACGTCAACCAACATATCTTCCCGCAAGTCAACTTCAAATATTTATTGCTAATCAAAGAAAGCCGTTAATAAACGCTTCAGGAGGTTACTAACAATTGAATGTCTGGGATTATCAGACATCAAACTAACTTTAATGAATTTCATAGTAATGTTCCAATTAGGATCGCATAACTAAAATTAATGAGCTTTGCTTCTTAGTTCTATCAGGATGAGCTGTGTTCTGGGAGGAAAAACTATCTTTGGAAAAACACATGGCATCCAATTTGACTAATTTGACAGATAAGGATTGTAAACGTCGACAAATACATATTTCCCGCTAGGTCTTGCGTGATCATCACAGGACTGGGTGTACGCCTCAAGAGGCGTTTCTCAACTTCAAATCGTTATCATTCATCAAAGCAAACCGTTAGTGAACGCTACAGATTTCTTGGAATTGAATCTTAGGAATTATCGCGAAATCAATCTAACCTTAATCAACAGTCGAGAGCCCGTTGCAATTAGGTGATCCTTCGGAATGCCAGAGCTGTGTGTACTAAACAAACATCGAAAATAAGCTTGACAGTGGAGATGAAACCTGACCGCGTGCATCTAATGAGGAAGAACACACATTCCACAATATACTATCAGCTGACCAATAAACAAAAAACCGCACCTCAACTCCGGTTACGAGAGAGTGTTGATCATCAGATCTTGAGGTCTCGCGCCCTCCCAGCCCCAGTGATTTATTTCCTGATAACTGTCGAGTGGCGCACAAACCGCTGACCAAGAGTCGTGCAACAGAGGAGTAGAGGCGAACACTGCGAAACATCGTCTCGGACCGTCGACGAATTGATAAGATAAAAAGCGTGCTCTGGAGGGGGGGACACACACACACAACAAACCCAAAACCTCGCTTGGTAATTGCATATACGCTCGTTACAGCATATGGTTGATGGGTTTTGATTTGTTGGCCGGGGAGTTTGTTCCTGAGGGAGAGAGAGAGAGAGAGAGCAGGCATATTTAGCCGACGAGGATGAAAAACGATTTCTCCTCTCGTTTGATTGATGCTAGGATGCTGGATGTACTTGTGAACTGCACTTCCGAAAACCAGGTTCAAAGATTTTCCTGTTCGTGGAAGAGGCAAAGAAAGCGACGCGACTTCGAATGCTGGAACGTGCACAGGGCCAGGATGATGGCGCTTTATCTAAACTACACTATCGCGTGCACATGCACACACAGACAGACACCACGCACTGATGATCCTCGATGGCGATCACGCAGGACACTTACACAGCCAAACTTCGCCGCACAGAGCGTAGCAGGATATACGCCACACCGTTATCAAGCGTTACGCGTTACAGGACGCACGAGGTATGCGCGAATTGATAACGCACAAGACGAAACGACACAAAAAAAAACGGGCGATGAACGAAGACGGCGCCCCGAATGACACTAACTAAAACGACTGGGCAATAATAAACGGAGATAAATGCCCGCGGCGACGGCGGCGGCAACGACCGCGACGGCACAACGACGGTTCGACAAAGTAACGATTGCTATTGCTCTGCTGCTGGTCCGTGTCCGAGTCGAGCGAATGCGTGCGACCGTGAGTGAACATAGCAAGCGACTGAACTTGCACGGAAACGCTTGGACTCGCGCGACCATGGAGAGCCTTCTTCTGCCGGTATGTGTGCGTGTGTGTGTGTGAATATACATCCACACGCATTCAAGTGTCGGGGCACTAGGGCAAGGAATTGTGTACACAGAACGGGCAGTGATCCGCGTTCACGGCACAGGCACCGTGCACCAAAGAAAAAAAAGAAGTCTTCATATGTCAAACCTCCAACTTCAAACAGTCTCTTCAGACTCTTCAGAGCAAAGGTAACATAAGCGTAATATATTTTACAAGCGTACAAATCGAATTTTGACACACAACGAAACACGGCAACACCCATAGTGCCGGGGGGTCTTTATTAATCCCCGCAACAGATCTCCGTCCCTCTTCCCTAAAACCAGACCAGGCACCAGTGTAACAGCGTGGTTGTGTGTAACACCATACCTACGGTGCTCGTCCCTCGCACCCGGCATGTCGGAGAGGGGGAGGGGGTTTGTTTACAGCAAATGCACGCAACCGTACCACTTTGGTCAGAGATTTTGGGAGGGAAGCAAAAAACAAAGAAGAAAAGCTCAAGAAATGTGCAAAGAGATTGATAGGGCCGAGCGAACAAAACTAGGAGAGAACGCGATTCAACGGTGAGATTGAACCGGTTCGAGGGGTTCCATCGAACAACACTGGCACAGTGGAATAACTATCTGCAATCGGCCATTTTTTTTTTTTTCGACCAAAATGTTGGGGTCCCTCTCAACTTTTAGTTCGTAGATTTTAGAGTAAATCTCTATTCTATTTAACTTTCACAACATGCCTGACAACATGGTGACAAATTTACGGATATATTAAATTTAGAGTTGATGTATTTATAAAACACATAAATACACCACTTCAAACAGTAATCATGCTGACAAGTAACGCTTTGATGAAATCTTGAATGATGCTACTTTTCGCAGCGCACTGTAACTGGGCCGGGTCTGGCCTTTCGCTCTCTCCTAACAAGACACGCGTCTTCGTTCGCTCCCAAAAAACGCTTAATTTATGCCATATTCGGGTACAGTCTGTAGACCTCAAACCTACAGACAGACACGTCGCGCTTCCATACCGCTTGCTCTCCAATAGTAGTTAGCTGAAAATGTTCATCTCGATCATTGATAGCTGATCATTCGGTTGGAGATCTGCGCACGAATTTGAACGACTGGCAATGGCAAGCGATGAACGTATTGTTTCGATATTCACTTCAGCGTGCTTTTCGAACATAGCATGATGGATGGGGTGGTCCGGTGGCAGAGGCGATAACGGCGCCGGTCTTCACATGGCAGGACCAGGGTTCAAATCCCATCCAGACAGCCTACGCCCGTACGCACATGGCTGCTACGGGTAAAATCAAGTCACCGAAAGCCAGAAATTGGCAGGCCGGGATACCTCTTGAGGTTGTAGTGCCAATAAGAAGATGATGGACGAAATATCTGAACGATTCTTGCTAATCAAGAGCGTGTCGATCGTAGATGGCGGTTGAAGCCCTTGGGAGGCGAGGCCTCTGCACAGAATGGAAGTTATTGGCCGCTCATACAAGGAAATCTGAGGATTGTCAACTGACGAATCTGGGGACTGTGAGGACTGAAATAGTCAGTCTGTTAGACGATCGCAAGGAAGGTGCTCAGGTTATACGAGGTCCCCTTGACAGAATCTCGCACGAAACCGTTAGAACCTCCGAGTTCTAATGGACGAGACCCTCAGGATCACACAACTCGCATACAGGGCAAATACTCCTCTACCGATTCTCGGCGTATTTGCTGAGTTTGCTTATCAGCATCATCAGACACTGACACTGGACGGACAGTTGACCTGTCAACAATTTAAATTCTATCTGTATCAAACGTACCATAGAAGCCACCGCTAGGGTGTTTGTACACTGTCAGTTTTAAGCCCTTGTAACATACAAACTCAATAACACGCCAACCACATCAAAAACAACAACATGCACCATCATCACCCCAGTCCTAAAAGGGGGGGTACACAAAAACGAAATGCGTGTGCTGCGAACGAAAATTCTTCGCTATCAGCCCGAAGAACCGAATGTGTGAGGGCGTTTCAGCGTCTCTGCCGGTGGGTTTGCGAAAATTATCACCCTCTTCAAGGTCTGCGCTAAAATGGGGGCGACCGCCGGGTGTCGTATGCGCGAGGTGAACCTGTGTTGTTCACCGGTGCGAATTGCAAAGGAAAAATAGGGCAAGGTTGCAACGTCACTGGGTGACGTTTCGGGCCGCGCCATATATACATATGACACATCCTTACGCTCCTTGAACCTGTCTGTTGTGTGTGCCTCGATGTGCCTCGACTGCGGTCCGTGTTTTTAGTATCTTGCTCGAGAGGTAGCCTTTTTTCGCTCTTCCTCTTTCGTTGTTTTGCTTCTTTCTTTTTCTCGCTGTCATTTTAGATGTATCTAAAGAGCGGACATAAACGAAGCTTATAGACCTGGTCGACAACGAATCAAAGTCACCCCCTGCTCTCGTGGAAGGAGGAGAACCAGTGCGCCGATAAAGCTATATCGCTTTATGGTGAAGCAATATAGATCGGGAACGTGATAGGCAGCAGAACAGAAGGAGGAGACACCTCCACAGCGTCCTCCATTGAAAAGCTTCCTCCGAAGGTAGGATTATTAATATTACTTAATGGAAAGCATAGAACAGGTGGCAGGGTACATCCTAAACACACACGGGATATTCAAACCTACTCCTACTTGAACGTTGAAAGAACTATCGGGTCCTATTACGAGTCGCTTCCCGCGGAAAGCGAACAAGGAAGCTAACGTCGCTCAGCATGATGTTGCAGCTAATAGAAAACAAAGCCACCAGCGTCAGCAAAACGAGTAAGAAAAAAAAGAGGCAAAAACAGACGCACAGGAAGATACACACAAACGTGCGAGAGCGACGGTACAACAAACCTTCTCAAGGTGGATCACAACAACAAGCCCCAGCACAAGAGCCCGGCAAGAAGCGCTCAAGCCGAATGGCGGGAAGGTTACACTGGCTCCCCGAAAGGTGACATAGGGAGTGAAACGATCAGCGAAATTGAATACACACGCACACGCACGCACTGGATGGGCGCCCAACAACACACAACGGCAACAACCGAATGGCAAGAGGTGAAAAGTGCAGAGATGGAGCCACAAGGCACCACACGGGAGGTCATTCTTGTGCAAAAATACTCGCACCGAACCTCGTGTATGTGTGTGGTGCATACGCACAACTATTGATCAGTCCTAGTCGTGTGGATTGAACAGTTACCGGAATGGTGTAGGGAGAATTATGTTACCAAGTGAGAGTTTCAGTATCATTTATTGTTATATTTGGGAAGTTTGTAAGATTTACCTTGACTATTGTTATACGTTTTAAAAAAAATACGGAAGCAGTGGTGGCTTTGTCCAGGACCAGATATTAAATCCCACCCTCATACACGGGATTTAAAGACCCTCCTGGTACGCAGGGCTCTAGTTTCAAAAAGTCAAAAACTCTTGAGACCTTAGAACCCTTAGAGGTTAAGATCCCTTAAGGTTGTAGAGCCTCAAGGCAAGAAAGTAAATTTTTTTTTTTGGACAGCTGGCGAAGTACAGCTCGCATAACTTCAATCTAAGTCTTTATGTTATGACCTCTATACTAGGCATCATTTTTTTAGTCTAGTTTTTGACATTTTTACAAATTTTACAACCAACTAAACTTCTAATTCCATCCCGAACCGTTCTTCCGTCGTGAGGGCTGACTATCCAACTACCAATAATATCAGCAGCAAAAGATCATGAAAACTTCACTGAAGTTCTAGGAATCACATTACCAACAGCGATACGCCACAAGCTTGAAGAACAGAAAACTTGCCTTGAGCTTAGCTCTGCCTACTAACAAGATCACTACTCCTGTTAGTTAATACTTCATGCTTCTATCTCTATCATATAAAGACATTGACTTAAATGTGCATTTGTGCCTTTAAACTCATTCAAACCTTCGACGATAATTGATATCCTTAATAATCCCCTGTATTTAAAACAATGTGACAAAACGGCATCATCATTAAATAATAAATAAACAATAAAATGTTTAAAACCGTATCGTTTTGCCCACATTTGTTTTAAAACTTACAATTTATAGCCTTGCCACTTGCTGTAAGCAGCACCGTTTTCTATGCAGCGTTCACACGTACCGAGAGGCGTGTGAATGATAGCTTGTTTATACGACTGCGAGATTGGATGGATTAAATTGAATCGTTTAATGGTCTCTAACGCTCCTGCGGGGAGAAGCGAGCATTACCAGCGATCAACGCGCGGTCATTTCAGTAGTTCGCAATTCCATGCTTAGAAAATTGTTTATCCTACATGTTAATGATCGCTGCAGAGCTGCAGAAAACAGCACCATGCCGATGTACGCGCATCGGCATGCACGTCCACATGTGTTCCACATCTGACAGCAGGATAACCATTAGCAAACTAATGCAGCTACTACTACCATACACGTTGGCAAGCACAACTTACTTAGAGCGGATGATTTATGAAGCTGTTGCAGTATAGATCGACGCTGCCGGTCGTACGATAGCCATCTTAAGCGGCGTTTAATCTATAATGCGAAGAACTTGTCAATCCATCGATCGGCGAGATACACGTTCGGCGCTAAATTCCACCAGGAAACCGATAATTTATGGTCAATACAAGGCCAACGCACACGCTCAAGGGGTGTCTCCCGGGTGCCCTTCTCTGCTTCAGCCCGACCGGAGATACACCATCGTCTAGGGTCGTGTCTCGGCGCTAGCGCCACACGACGACCCTTTTTTTTGCCTTGCTTGCTTTGCACCGTCGAGTGCAATAAACAAACTTGCCGTCCCCGTTCGTCGCCATCCTGCCTGTGCCGCGCTGCGTTCTCGACGGTTGTACGGTTTGTTAAATTGTGAAAGGGAAATGTCATTTGAATTTCATCGATATCACGCATCATGGATTTCTTATCCTTTTTTGGGAAGTTAGTACTATCCGTCGCCTTCGCCTGGGTGAATGCAACTACCACACTGGCGGGAAGTTCTTCCAGTCGCTCCATATCAAATGTCAGCGGTAAAGTGCAATAAACGTCTAAGCTATTGAGGAACGGTCAAAGCGCCTGGCGATGTCCTTGCCAGTCAAGCCACCTCCCAGGAACATCCCTCTAAAATTGTGGTCCGCAGGTACAAGAGCCGGCTCGATCGATTACACAGCCATGACAGTGACATAAGGAGGCATGATTGTCTCACCGGTTCCGAGAACCCTCCTAGGCTACTACCCCAGAAGCCTTCAATATTTTGATTCCAGATGTACAACGAATACGCTTCAACCACATCCAAAACGGTACCAAGGCATAAGTTACCCTATGTCGATGTCGAATTTCCTGTATTTTACTGCACACAAATTTGCAACACGCGCTGGGATCGCGACCTGCCGGAAACGAAGTTGTGTCTTTTTTTTCGTCTTCTTCTTCCTCCGACGTGGAGGAATGAAGCAGGCAGCAGTAAAAATAAATCCCATCCGCCTTGCAGGTGTGCAGGCAACGTATGGTTGGCCTTCGACGATGACGACGACGACGATGTTCCCACTCTGCCCACTAAAAACAATCAATTTCGCAATGCAGTACTTGCGAGAGAGCTGCCAGTTTATCTACTTCCTCTGCCCTTCTGGAGCTCTAGGGAATAAAGACCCCGCTTATCTAATCGCACCAAACGCTGCTAGAAATGCTTCCACAGGACGCAAGGTCTCTCTCTCTCTCTCTGTGGCGGGAAACCCCAATCCGAGTTCCCGATGAAGATGGGTGACCATCTTCGAGGTTCTACCTATACGACAATAATCGCTGAGGACATTGAATCGCAATACGCTTAGTGGGACGCGAGCGAGCAAAAAAAAAAGAAAAGCTCACAGCCCCCACATGATTCCTTCAAACATTGCCGTTCACACGTCAGGCAGACACTTTCCCTCTTCACTCGGATGCGGGTGAAGTGAGCGACTTTCTTCGTACGCGTTTGTACGCTAGCTGTAAGATGAAAATCTACCCGCCAACACGGATTGGTGAGCACCAATGCGTGGAGAAGGTCGCGTCGTGGGTGCACGTGATTTTTTTTTTCCGGCTCGCCGAATCACTCGCCAAAGAAGCTGCTTGGAACCGAACTTCAAGGTGTATTGCAACCCCCGAAAAAATCACTTTCCGTTGCGTGTTAATATCGTGCCAATTAATGTGGGGTGAATCCGTTCAACCTCAACCGGAATGGCGACGCAAAATAAAACTGAATAGAAAGAAAAAGGAAAATCTATATGCAACAGGCCCAACCCCTCCCCACAAAAGGTGCAGAAGGTGCTCCCATTTTCACTCCGCAAACCATAGGGGGCGCGCGCATGAGGTTTCATTTCATTTCCTTTGCGTTGGATCGTGTTTTTGTTGTTGCCTCTTCCGTTGAAGCTTCTGTATGGTACGGAAGTGAAATCATACGTCACCACAGTATACCTGAGGCTATCTACTTTCCACTCTGTTTCACGGCGGCTACTGTTGATAGGGGTGGATTATGTGGGAATATTGGAGCAATGCCTTGGGTTTCATCATATCCGCTTGAGCCTTTAAACGTTCTAACATCCAACAGAAGACTTGTATGAAGATCTCTAGGTTCTCCCGATCTCTGGAACAATTTTTTAATTAACCTGCTTTACCGTTTACTATACTGAGTTAGTTTAGATGAAACAGAGGTCATCATCTTAAATTGCCTACCTTTAATATCCAGAACACTAACTTCAAACCGTCTCTAAAGTTGGCTTTCTGTGACTTAATTTTACCCGTAGTAAAGTAGTCAGCCTTACGTACGGGAAGGCGGTCCCTCGGCCACCGGACCGCCCCAACCACATCCAGAAGAACCACGTACCTCAAAACATTCATAGGTAAGACATAAGAACGTCAACAACAATTCATCAACCGGTGGGATAAATTCAAACGTACTGATATCCAACCAAAGACCTTGTATGAATATCTTAACGGTTCTCCCGAAATCTCAAAGTTTAAAATAATCTCTGGATCAAATTGTTAATAAATCTGCGATCGGGAATGGCTTGGAAGCAACGGATATCATCATCTTACAATTTTCTACATAAACAACTTGAATATCAAAAAGGAATCACATACTTCAACATATTCAAGCCATTCAATTATATGAAGTTTTCAAGATGCTTCCGAAATCTCAACATGTGAGAGGGTATCGCGGGATGTGTGTTTTGGATTAATCTGCCTTCCACTATTCGAACACAGTTTAGAAGGAATAAAGATCATCATCTTACATTGTCTGCATAGCCAACTTCAATATCCAGAAGGATGTCATACCACACAGACATTCAACACAAGGTACACGAATGTCAGTAAGAATTATAGCAACAGGTGGGTTAAAAAAAAGCGCAAACCAAATACCTCATCACCGTCTACACATTCCAAGTAATCTTATAGCCAACGTTGAAACAAACGCGAACACGGGGAGGGATCGAAAAATAATAAAAATAAACACTTCTCTAAATATCAACCCCCTTTTACCAGGCGCCCATATAAAGGAAGAAGATAATAAGCTATCCGAAACCGACATCTACCGGCTGATTGGATTAATGTCAAATCGATCGGCAAGTTGTACCGGTCGACAAAACCCCCACCTTCCCAAAAAAAAAAAACAAAACAAGTTCACAGCATTTTTAAGGTTTTGGAATCAATGCACAGATAAAACCAGGCAAACGGTGCCTAGCACGACCGACCCGACGACAGCATGCACCGAACATAAACAAGATTCTAAACGACACACCATTTGGCCGGGCCGTGATTATCGCTACTATTAAGATTATGAACAATGACTCACTAGCGATCGGTAACGCTGCACCTACGAGGATAGGTAATGCAGACGGTTCGTAGCGCGAAACGTAACTTAACAAACTGTTTCGGAGGTTTGGAATTCAATCCACCATTTTTGTTTTTCTTCTTGGTAGCTCAGTTCATGCAAATATTGGCCGTCAGCCAGTACAACGGGAGGGTCCCAAAGAGATTGGAAAGGGGCTAGGCTGGATCGAGCGGGTGTTTTTTTTATTGAGACCAGCTTGTTTATGTATATCATTAAATTCTGTGGCATGTGTGTGTGTGTGTGCGCCAAAACCTTAACCTCGCCATAACGCTCCACCACGAGACAAAACTTTAACGAGCAATCCGACGACCGGGAGGTAAGTAAGAGTAAAGCAAATCACTGGCAGATTATTTGCTCCGAGTATGCAGAGAACTCGTGCAGCTAAACGGCTAAGGGCTAACGGGTAGTAACTGTCAAAACAAGGATATTAAAATGACCATTTCTCGCACAGAAACATCAGGTGGACGTAAACTGTCCCCGCTAATTTTATTATCCAACGCGGTGCCATTAAACGTGCACCGAGTGTGTGTGTGTGTGTTGTGTGGTGTTATAAACGCGAGAACAGGCCAAGCGCATGGAAGTTCTTGTTGCAGTTTTTGATGTGTACGGAAGACGCATACCGAACTGCATTCGAACAGTTTATGGCCGTGTGGCCTTGACTTCGAGAATGCATTCGCCGATCTTGATCACCATATCCCATAAAGCTATAAATGTATTTATTGAAGCCATCAAAGCTGTTGGCCTGCCTGCCCGGTCAGTGTATGCAACATCCCTGCGGTGATACGGTTGGAGACCTATGCCTTGGAGCCCCTTGGAACTCTACGCTCAGGTGTCGGGCACGATGCATAACGATAAAATCTAAAGTAGGTGGATATCCCACGATGGAATCGTTGTCATGCGAGGGAGGATTTTATGCATCCCGATTTTTACGACTTAACCGGTGTTATGACCCAATACCTCCTCCAACAGTTGTCAATCGCAGCGCAACGTCTTTTATGGCATTTCCGCGCAGTAAAGCCCTATCCTCCACCGCGATCAAACAGCGAAATAAGAAAGCAATTTCTAAGCAGCTAAAGCGCATTTGGTATCTCAAGAGATCCAATGGTGGTTAATGACCAGGAAGCGTTACACGAACCCTAGACCTTCACCAAACGGTTATATCTGCGATGGGGGTCTTGCTATTGTTGTAAACTCCTACACGCGCACCGAACGGTGTCTTCGTACGCGGACCACTCGAAACGATCACCGAAGGTTGTGGTCATTGTCTGCCCTGCCGGTCGGGCCGTCAACCAACAAACCATCAAGGAACGTACCCAAAATCGGACGGCAACAACCATTATGCTACGCACTGCTTAAAATAGTCCTGTACCGAATGGTTATTAGTTGTGATGTGAGATGTGGTGTCCACCACTAACCCACATAGCGTGCCGAGATCGGCTTTGCACAGGAGTGATCTGTCAGCTGTTGACCTTAACCTCGCACGCCACCTGATGGAAGAGGTGTTTTGAATAACGAGCAAGAGGTTGTTGACAGGAGCAAATTAAGGAAATACTTTTGCTTTCGTTCACCTGTCGTATTGTGCTACCTTCCATCATTAAAGCTTCAACAATGATTACTGTCATAGTGGTGTCTATGGCGTTCTTGGTTTAATCTTACAATATTTTCTTTATAGAAGACGCATATACATATCGTTTTATGGAATGGGAAAAACGGGAATATGATCAGGATGTGGATAATAAAATATTCAATACGTAAAGGATTACTTTAACTCCAATTGTTTTACATCCTGTTCCATACTTCAATCCAACTTCCATCCTCATGGAAGCCTTAGGTCCACATGGAATTCCTTACTAGAGTCTGTAATCCCAGCAGCAACTCATAGAGCACAATCATCAATCAATCAACGAAGGAAAAAAGTGCTTTCTAGGAAGAGAATTGTTTCGATGGATTAAATTGTCAGTGATGCCACCTCGAAGCGCCAATAATAGAATAAAATGCCACCGGAGGATAGTACATCCTCCGCTTCAGCTTAAGCTTCTTATTTGAACACTTGAGGTCATGCCTGCCCTCCTGGTCCTGCCATATTAAAACTGGCTTCGTTATCGGCTCTACCACCGTGCCGCTCGCTTCACCTTAAGCTTACCTAATCCATTTTCTTGGAATATTCCAGCAAACGATCTTGATGGTTCAAACAAAATATTCAGATAAAGATACAATCGACTTATAACTCAGTAGACCGCTGCACAATTACAGCTCAGTTTAAAGGACACAAAATTGGTAAATATATCGTGAATAAGATTCGTCACTCCAACTCAAAGGGAAATTATGCTACCACAGCTATTACCCGTACTTAAACGAGTTCCGTTTGTTTCAGGTTCATCGCGAAGCTGCCAGAGAAGATACTCTTTACCATACTATGTGTAGATAGTAAAGCATGCAACAACCATGTTTATGATAAAGAATATGGTCATACCGTTGAATGCTGTCGCAATCGATCTTCAACATCTAAGCAACCTAACCATCTGAAGGTTCATGGTACAGGTTCGGTTGTACCTTAGCATCCCTCACGAACATGGCCCTGTGGCCAGGTACCCTGTACTTGGAATGATACCATTCCTATGCATAACTCTCATGTAAGGTACTCTAGTACCTATCTTAACGATACTTAAATCAAAGGCATATTAATCGTCAAGCTCTTACCTTGACTCGTCGAGCCGTGGCTGTTTGCTCGGCAGGTGTTCCTCGCTAGGAGACAGTGTCCGTTTGCGACGATTCGGAACCTAAAACGAGGGAAAACAGGTGACCATTAGGTAGTTGATTGCAGAATCCGAGCGTTTGCCCGAGCAGCACCGGATAACATCTTGCCGCCAAGGGAAATCCTATCTCCCTGCCATTTCCAATCGGTACACCGATCCGGATCTGGAAGCTTTGACGGGGAACCATGCTGGGCATGTGCTTCCCCATGGGCATCCATCCTGGTTGTACCGGGTACCGGTCGCGTCCCGCATTCCGAGGTGTATCCAGTACCCGGATCAACCAAACGGCTGGAAGATGCTGTCCGTGAAGCGAAGGCTGCTTGGATTTGATTGAAGTACGTGCCGGATTTTTGTTCTTACCCGGGACGCTGTAGCTGGAACCATCGCTCGAATTGCGTAAAGCAACAAATAAGCAAACGGGTTTGTGAGAACGTTAAACAAATGTGTTAACATTGAAGCTAGTGTTTGGTTTGGGATCCGCAAACCAACAACCGATACGGAAGATTCTGTTTTCCCTTCACACAATCCACACACACACACTCACACAGAGGCAGAAAGCCACTGAAATACGGACGGCGTTCGCACGCACACCACCGCCTAACAGCTGCTGTTACTGTTGCTGTACTTGGTGCAGGTTTTCAGACCGATCTCCGGGTCCGAGGGTGAGGTGTTCCCGGTGTTTGGTTGGGGAACTGCGGTGAGACGCTGTTGTTTTGAAGCGAAACGGCACGGGCACCAATACTACCACTCGTGAAATGTCGGCAGCGGCAATAAAATCAACACAACAGTGCAAACGGAAAACCGAACGGCGGCGGCGATAAAACAACCAAATCTAAAAGCAAAAACATGAAATTAGTTTCCTTCAGGGAGAACCGGCAGCCGCCATTGCTGCTAGCGAGCTGCAAAATTGAATGCCGGTTTCAGCCCAGACTCGAGATTTCTTGGAAACTGTAAAGCCGCACGGCGGCCACAGTTTCGGAGGGCAAGCGCTACCGTCCCGCTTGGCCATGGTTGTTTTGGCCGGGTTTTGCCAGTAGTTAAAAGTGCTGGAAGTTCATGCTTACCTAATAAAATATATCAGTTTTCTAGTACAGCAAACGTACCGTGCAGCAGGTCAGGCAGAAAATTCGGAAATAAAAGAACAGAGGAAATCAAAGGCTGCTCAGTTGAATCGCGAAAAACCGTTTCCGTAGCCTGAACCGGGAGCTTTTGACAGCTCACGGTTGACAGCTGTCAAAGATGCGCTTCACCCGGTTCGAATGACACACGCACACAACCATCCGTTATTTTTCATATTTTATTGCCTATTCTTTTTGTTCCCCCAAACATTTGGTGGTTTTTGCTGCAGAAGGTGATCTTCGGATAAATAATATGCTACTATTTTATGACATTAATTTTTTTTAAAGTATTTACCATCCACAACGGAAAAAACATCTGATTTTTCATCATGTGATACCATACCAGCCACTTTCACATATGTATGTGACCGCACACATACACAGCCGGGGAAAATAGGGCAAAAATTGCATTGCACTGGTACGAATAGCACAACGCATCAATACTGGCTACCGGAATACGGTCTTCCGCCATGCGCCGTCCCGTCCAAGAATCAAAACATCAATCGGAAGATGTGAAAAATGGTTCCCAAACACAAATTCTCCCCTTTTTTCTTCCAAAGGAGTGAAAGAGATTTGATTTCTTATTGAGCCGATAAATGAATTATCATTATGAGATTATTGAATCGTTCTTATAGCTTAATTTTGTACATAAAAACATCGCATTACCACCAGAACATGTGCGTTTCAATAAATAATGCTCAGAGCGTTTCTTTAATTAAATTAAAACGTTCCGAAGAAAGGTTGTTTCCGTTGAAACCTGGTACCGGTGGTATGGTGTGTTCGTTAAATTCTACCAAAAACACACTCATTCTCTAGAATTCTTTAAGCTTTACGTTTGTCACACTCAATTTGCATTGTTTTACATGTACCTAAGCAACTTTCTTCAAGAGTTTGTTGAAAAAATAAATAAATATTACTGGTTCCATTTGAACGTGACGTAACCGAAACGGTTCATGTGTTTCGGTTTTTGGCGAGCGCTACCTATGTGTCAAATTTGGAAGCTACGTCCGGAGATGGTAGATTCAAAAAGAGACGGTTTGTACACAGATTCGCACGACACAATAATTTTAAATTATTATCTTTGAAGTTTATTTTCTGCAATCTTTCCAATTTAAGAGGGATGTTGGGGCACTGTTTAAGATAAAAAAAATATTTTTTTTACTATTTCCTTTATTATTCCTGCTACCCGAAGTAAGTACACGGACGCAAAGACACCATTCTACGCGAAAGGATACGCTCTAAATTAGTTTTGAGTTCATGTTTTTCACACCAGTTTTTCACCATCACGGGGGGACAAAAAACTGCTCTGTTGCTCTCTGCTGCATCTCGAAAACGGGTTTCCTCTCTCTCTCTCTCTCTCTCTCTCTCTCTCTCGAGCAGCATGCGCGGTACGGTTCGCATGCTGTTTTTCTTGCCTCCGTAGAAATTATCGTTTTGCGCTCATTTCTACGGAAAAACTCAAAATTTCGCTTACCATGCCCTCAGTACACCAGCCGGGATTGGGGCGACCGCTCTATGCGTTTGAGTGTGTGTGTGTGTGTGTTGGAGGAAGCATTGCAGTTCAACGAAGTCGGAAAAACCAACACACCAACGGTTACGGTGTGGAACCGGTACGGTGTTTGAAGCGTTGCGGTTCACATGCTCATGCGCACACAGAGGCTGGCAAAAGATTCGGTGAGCTTGGAATTTCCCAAAAAACCGGCAGGAACACATGGGGCCTACCAGTGCAAATGCCACCGGGATGGATGTAGGTGGAGGTAGAGAGGGCGGGGGGGGAGATGTGGGGAGGAGAGGTTAGACGAGATGCAGGAAAATATTGGGATGGCAAGAGAAAGCACACGGTCACGAGAACGCGCTTCGCGATAAAAGAGAGTTTCTGCTTGCATTCGTTCGCATTCGATATTGATTCTTGGGTGGAAATTTCACCGGGAAACGGGGGATATGGGGGGCAAACCAACAAAAGCAAAAAAAAAATCGGCTCACATAGGCACGGTAATAAACCGCCTTCGGCACTAGGATTGACAGAGCGAGCGAGCGAGCGAGCTAATGCGTTGGTGTGAAAAAAATGGGAAATGAAAGCGAATTTCCACTGAGAGCGCACGAGCCGAACACGAGGGATGTAGGCGCCGGCCCTACAGAAAGCAGTGGGGGGTGCAGAGGAGTCCGGTCGGAGCGCACTAGATCCTGCCGGGTGTAGGAAAGCAGGGAAAAATTGGATACGGCGGCGAATCGGGATCCAGTGTTCTCCCGTCCGTCGCTCGATCTAGATCCTGTCCGCGGATGTGTGCGTGTGTGTATGTGTGTGTTCGTGTATGTGTTGTGTGTGTGTACGCTAAGGATATACTGTAGCTTGGTGTTGGGCTTTGCTGGGCAGCATCAGTATTCACAACAATTCTTCCACCGTTCAACGTAACCCTTCACTGTACAAAGCCTAAGAATGTCCCCAAAATATCCGGTAGGTCCGCGCGAAACGATTGGCGGACAGGAGCGTGAACGGCAGCAGTAGAGGCTCGGCCCAGACCCAGACCGCATGTCACATGCGGTGTACATCGTCCAGCGACCCAACTACCCGTCGGTTGTTGTGTGTTAAGGACTGCCCGAAACGGTTCCCCAAAATCCGGACAACCTCCATACCAGCCAAAGAGAGCTAGCTAGCCAAAGAGAGCGTGTGCCAGAGAGAGAAAGAGAGAGAGAGAGCGCGTGTGAAAGAGCGACCGACCAGGTAATCATGTATGGGTGCAATCGTTGGAAAGCACCTGCAGCAACCGCAGCACGTGTACCGTGTTTAAATCAATTCAAAATCCGCACCTTCAGCAGCAATCGCTTCGTGCAGTAAAGGTTAGGTCCCAAGTTGTTGGGGACTGGGGCTTGAGACCTCGTGTCTGGTGATAGTTCTTGTGATAACTAGGCATTGCTAGGCCTCAAACGTAGAGCTGTGTGTTCTCCAACCACACGAGGGGGGACTAGTCCATCGGGAGGACCATCCTTCCGTTTTCATCTGATCTGAGGCAGGAAGATGTATGTGAGTATTGTGTGTACGTGCGCTGTGTCCTATTGTTGCGAACTCTCCCCGATCAAAGAAATCAAATAGAAATGGACGCGGGGATGCAAAAAACAAACATTCAAACTGTGCTGATGCCTTGGCGATAAAGTCGAACTACCTTCCTCCAGACAGAATCAAACAAGCAGAAAAAAAGCTTCAATCATCATCATCATCATCCCTCCGCAGATACCAGCGTCGTTGGGTTTTTTTTTTTTTTGCTGCAGTGCCGGGGATTGACTCATGTGGTGTAATTAAGACACCGAACCCGGACCTCACGCTCTCACCAAAATAGCTTTTTTTCGTGGTAGAATTGGCGGACAAGGTTCGATTCTCCATAGAGAAGGTTCGCTCGGTAACTGGCACAGAAGATACCGTGCACAGGAGGCAAACAAACATACATACACACAGAAAAAGGTTAGGCCAAATCTTGCGCGCCAGCTCGTTCGACCGACCGGAAGTAACGTTCAAAAGTTCAGCGCTAGGGAACACGCGTGTGTTTATTTGTCTGCCCACTATACCAAACAATCCCAACCCTTGCCCCAGGCGCGTCGTCGTGATTTCGGTGCGTGTTATGTAAAGAATTAGGGGAGGGGGGGGGGCGAGTGGGGGTGGCGTCATTTTACAAACAACCCGGGCAGGTGACACGGAGACACGACAGCAAAAAAAATCTCGCCAAACGCCGAGGGACGGGATTAGATCGTTTGAGTGATTTTTGAGGGAATTTCTGAATGATTTGCCATTTTTTTGTTTGTTGAGGATATTGGTAGGGGTTGGTAGAATATTGGAGGCATTTGAGAAGCGCGTACGTTGAGCTGAGCATATATCGGTAGTGCAAACCGAAGGAAAAACAATTCCCTCCACGTAATGGGGACTTCTCCTTCTTCCTTGGCACTACAACCTCGAGAGGTCTGCCATTTCTGGCTTTCTGTGGTTTAATTTTACACGTAGTAAAGTAGTCAGCCCTACGTACGGGGAGGTGTGGTCTGGATTTGAACCCCGGTCCTGCCGTGTGAAGACCGGCGCCGGTATCGCATCGGCCACCGGACCACCCCATGGGTAACGGGGACTACTTTCCAAAAAAAACTAGTAAATGTCCAAAGTTATCCTTTTGTCGGCTTCGCCCAGGTGAGGCCTCAAACAGCAACAACAAAAACTTCAAAGCGTACACACAATCAGCACACATCATAGCCAAAGGTGGTCGTTTTTGTTGTTTGAGTTGTTGCCAACACCGATCAGGCTGACTCACACAAGGTGCAGGCCACTGTTCAGACTCCAAAATGTCACGCGTACCGTCGACCGTTCTTCAGTGTCCCGGTCGTTCAAGTCACGCGAGAGCACACGAACGGTGTGTTTGCGGCTTGCTGAAACGATCACAAGCACGTGAGCGCGAATTATACTTATGCCTGCTTCCCACCTGGCGAAGTCTGGCGGGTAAGGCACCGGACGGCGAGCGGTGGGGAAGAAAGGTAATTTTTTTTTTGGCCCACTAGCTCCTCCTAATCGAAACAACTGCCCGCAATACCCCCTACCGTCCCATACCCCGCCCTGCTCCATTACGCCTGGGGTGACCACGGTTTCAGTACAGTTTTGATCTATTTTAAACCGTCAAACTGACAGTCCTCCGCCCAAACACTCACTCACTGCCACATTCCCAGCCGCGAACGAGCGGACATGCGAGCAGTAAAGGGCACATCGGTTCCCCGTTTTGGAACTCGCGTTACAACGTTTGTTTTTTTTTTTTTGTTGCGAAACGTGCGATCATCTGGCGAGCCGAGGCAGCTGAACAGGGTATGCGATAGGGTTGCTCAGGACCGCCATGCCATGGGTGCGTGAAATTTACGAGTACGTGAACGGTGTGCGAAATGATGCTAATTAGGCGGACGGGGTGCCAGCGGGTTTTGCCTGGGATAAAACGTTTAACGTGCTAATATCAACAATATGCGCTGCCCCGGTAGTAGCGAACGAACAGCGAACGTCCAACCGGCGCAGGGAAGTAGTGGCGGGCGATGTCGGGTTGCGTACCTAAGCGTGATGTACTAACTGCAGCACAGAGTCTCAGTTCGGTTCGCAAACTACTGTTTGCTTTGGAACTGCACCAATTGCCCCGAAAGCTGTTCGTATCCAGCCGTTCGACTGGTTGGCCGGGCAAAGGTTGGCCCCGCGGGTGGGGTTTCTGCGAGTTGATGATTTACACGAGCGATACCGCACGATGAAACGGTTTGTTTTGCCAAACCTCGAACTTTACCAAAACCAAACCGTTTTTGCCGCTTTATTTGCTTCACGTACCGCACGTTCGCAGGCATAATCTCACGATTACATAAATAAACATGTAGGTGGCGGTGTACAGTCGCGGTACCGGAGACGGGCTACAATTCGTACACGGACGTAACCATGCTCTCGTTGAAGGTTGAGCTGAATCT
The DNA here is from genome assembly GCF_013141755.1 of Anopheles stephensi. Classification (NCBI taxonomy): domain Eukaryota; kingdom Metazoa; phylum Arthropoda; class Insecta; order Diptera; family Culicidae; genus Anopheles; species Anopheles stephensi. The sequence continues at coordinate 13,166,366 of NC_050201.1, forward strand.
TTGAGGAAATCATCACACGACCAAGCGAGAGAGAGAGAGAGATTGAACGACAGAGAGACCGAGAGTGATAAGAAGAGTATATCGAGCAGGTGCGATATCTGGATGCAAGTACCCATCTGTACCGCGTGAGCATCAAACCGGCCAGCGAGAGTCTGGTCGCTCTCAGCGTGCCATTATCCCGACGCTTGGTGGTAGCCGTAGCTGTGCCCCCGTTGGAGCGTGAGCGGTGACTGCACCATTATCATCACCATCAGCGTCGTCCGGCTTGATGACCAGCAGCGCACTGGAGGCGGACGCATTCTAGAACGCTCAGACAGGACACTGCCGGTTAGCGTGCCATCAGTCAGTCACGCGTCGGCAAGCAGAGATAAGCGAAGTCGATAACCACTAGCCACTCGGACACGGCTGTAACGCTGGTCCTGGGTGTTCGGTACCGCAACTACCTAGAACGATCTGCCCGGAGCACGTAGTTATAGTGCGAGTGCGGTGTTAGATAATACACACCACGGTCTGCGGCAGGTAGACCAAAAGCCAAAGGTCGTTCAGGTGGGCGACGCACACACACACACGCACCTCACCGTGGAGTCTACGCCAACGGTCGAGCCGGTGGCGATGGCCCCGGAACCGGTTCCGACGACCAACGGTTCGTCTGACACCACGGCCGGGACCACGTCCAGCGGATCGACGACACTGCTCAAGCAGGTGCACCGTATGCTGACGCCACCAGCCGACCTGCTCGAATGGAAGGATATGCCACAGCATCTGCAGTTTAACCCGTACGTGCTCACCGGGTACCGGCCGCTGCAGGGTGTGAAGGGTTGCCTGAGCAGCCTGTTCTACGTACACAATGAAACCATCAATATTCTTACACACGGTAAGTGATTTCTCTAACGTTTCTTAGATACCAACCGGCACCTAGCCTTAGCACCAGGACTAGTATCTGTGATATAGCGATGTAACGCTTCATCGGTCCTATGTAGTGTTACGGTTCGTGCCATGCTCAACTATCAAACTGTAAATATCCTAAGTCATCCGATCAACCTAACAATCAACATTCAAACTCAACCTTGACGTAGATGTCCAACCTTGACGTAGATTTAGCTTCTGCATATTGAGGTGCGGTGGTAGAGGCGACAACGTTCCGCTGGTAGTGAGGACTGACTATCCAACTACGAGGTATCATACTAGTCTAGTAAGCCACAAGTACTAGCCATAACCTAAGATGTTGTTAGAGCAAGAAGAGATAGACATATTGTGCCTCACCAACAGTATCCGTAGACGATAAGTGTGACTAGGTGCTTCTTTACACACAACACCTGCCGCCTTCTACAGCTGAACATCGCGATTAAATGTGATCTACTCTGTTTCTCTTTCTCTCTCCCTCTCTCTCCCTCTCTTTCCCGCTCCCATTCCCTCGTATTCCCCCCTTCCTTGGACCCGGCTGCAGGCATTCCAATTGTCTACATCCTGGCAACAGTGCCGGCAATGATGCCATGGGAGAAAGACTATCGCTTTCTGTCGTGGTGTCATCTGGTCGGTTCCGTTGCACCGTGGTGCGGCAGCTTCGTCTACCATCTGTTTATGAACCTGGAGAACGGCGAGGGCATCTACTACCGGTTGCTGCAGCTCGACATGCTCGGCATATGGATCAGTCAGAGTTTCGGTAAGCCGTCGATCGTCTGCGTTCGATCTAGGGTGGAAGATGCTGTGACAGGAAGTCCCGTATACTTCCTGCACTTCGTCCACCGTCCGCATCGCGACGATTGACCACCATGTGTGATGTGTGACATTACTTTTAACACGTGTGAGATTATGCCCTCCCTTCTGGAGAGTGGAGGAAGTCATAACTTCTCAAACAAAAACAACACAGATGTACATTTCTTGGACCGTTTCGCGTGTTTTATCGCACGTTCTCCGTCTTCGGGATGGTGATGTTTGAGGTAGGCTAACTATGGCACGGACAAGAGCTGGACCATTTTCCCACCTGTGCCATGGTACTCCGCACACTCAAACAGTCCCTAAACCCACGCGGGGAAAAAGTCAAACGGTGCAAGCAATATACGGAACGAGTGAATATCGTCAAGGTCGCCTGTGTGTACAGATCCGCGGCGTATCAGTTACATCGCGTGATCTTACACACTTTAACCAGGGATGTTAAACGTTCATCTGGCACTGGGGCATCAAGCGGAGGTGGACCCGGTCACGCCGGCCAGCAATAGATCCTGTACCCGAGATATCTGTCTGACAACCGATGTCCATGAAAATCCCCGTAGAGTACTACCATCCACTTTACGGTGGCAGTACATGTGGCGTGACCGTGGTCATTCTTTCTCCCATATCGAATCGACTGCTGCCCTTGCCCCAAAATCCCTGGTGATATACGATAATCTGACAGATGCGTTTAACATCCCTGCCTGTTACTGGGTATTGGCGATCACGTGTCACGAAATGCGTTCTGCCCATAGTTCCGTTAACGTTTTCCCCTACCGCCCATTCAACAGGAGCGCTACCGATGGTAACGGCAACGGTGTACTGTTTAAACTTTCCATTAAAATGGCTGCTCATCATTTCCTACTCGCTGCTGTGTATCTGGGGGCTCTTCAAGGTACGGTATGCAAGCTTCCGCCCCATCTCGGACGATTGCTATTTCTGGCGATGCAGAAGCCAAAAAGCCCAGTGTCCAACTGCGTGTAATTGAATTTCAGTACATTTATTCCAAACTGCTTTTTTCCCCTTTTCCTTTTTCGTTTCGTCCTGACTATCCTGACATGCAGGCAATGACGGCTTCATCACCTTGGCAGCGACGGTTATGCTTTCTGCTGCCGTTCAGCATGCGAATCATGCTCACGTTGCTGCGAATCTCGAAGCTCGGTGGCGGCAATCCTACCTCACTCACCCACGTCTTTCTACAGGTAAGTACCGGACGGCAGTAGGACCCTGCCGAACGTTTACCAAACCGTGGCCGTTCACGTGGCATCACCTTGGTTTGGTTTGGACCGCGTGAACCGTAAACACAATTAACTGCCTTGGGTGGTGTGCAGTGCGAATGCACCTATTGCCCTGTTACGCTATTTTTGAACAACATTCTATTTTTTTCCTTCCGTTGTGGTCTTTGGCTGTGATCGCCTCCACCCGATGGTTTTCATTATTGATGGTCGTGTTGGTGGGTTTTGAAATTGAAATTAAGTTTTTCCCCAACAACACCAATCAAACACAACGCTGCGACCGATGCAAGTCGCGGGAATTAATTTTTAACGAGCTGCACCTAACTTTCCTACACCAACAATCCGATACCCAAGCTGCATTCAGAGAATTCCGAGCTCTTTACCCACTTTCGAGGGGCAGCGTATGAACGAGGAAAACGTGATGAGAGGGCGCAAAAAAAAAGCGGATGGTGATAAATAATGTATACTAATGATAGTTTCACCGGTAATGCCCACTCCCTCGTCACACCAATGGACGGGCGGTTCGACCCCTTCAATGAACCACGAGAGAGTACTGGCTCGGAGGGACCGAAAGCCGTGTACACCCATGCGCCCTCATCAACCGGCCCGGATATGGCAGCTTCTAATCAAAGCAAAAGACCAACCCCCGGCTCGAACACTCAGGAAAGAGTAGTACGTCGCGAGCCAGTGGATAGAAAGTCCATAAATTACTAACGACCTTAATCGGTGTTTGAAATGTTATGGCTACCATGATCACTGGGTCCGCCCGCGCACGCCGAGGGAAAAGCCAGGGACCCTTGGCCCTGGGGTGTCGTCCCTGGAGGGTGCTGGCGAGCTGTAATCGATATGAAGTGCTCGTGTGTACGCTCGCGCAACCCAACCTGGTAATCAACCTGCAATCATCCGTTATGATATCCTTCCAGACCGGGTAACGGCACGCGCGCATCAAGGAATCACGCGTCATGGCGGGGGCGATTGCTTTGCGCGTCCATGAAATGTATCTCTGTCTGTTGTCTTTTGCTTCCGGGTGCGGGGTTTTTTTTCCGTTGCGAGGATTACTCATTGGCATTGGGAGGTTTCGAGCTGTCAGGACAACGATGGACAACGTGCATCGGTGATGGTGTCCATCATGGCAACCAGCTCTCGAACAACGGTGATTTCTATGGATGTTTGCCATGGTAGCAATGTTGCGTTGGCGATGTATAATTTCATTGTTTCACTTTGTATCATTATCGTTATCGCTTCTATCCCTTCTGCCAATACCCTTGCGCTGGTGGCCAATATGGCGTCCATTTTTCAATAGAGGGGGGGAATGAAGCAACCCGTGGAACACCTGACACACGCAGATACACAAACGACCAACAACAACACCAAGCACTATAATAGCATTTCCCAATCCCAACAGGATGCCGTGTCTGCCGTGGGTGGAGTAATTGGAGCGATGCATATCCCCGAGAAATGGTTTCCCGGAAGTGTTGACATCTATTTGAACTCGCATAACATCATGCACGTCCTGGTGGTTGTTGCCGTTTACTCGATGCACCAGGTAAGTCAGGGATAGTTGCACGGTCACGTGGGTTTGCAACGATGCACCTCGCCCCTAACCTCCCCACACCTATTCCCTCCCTCCCCTTATTGGACACGGTCCCGGGTATGTATGTAGGTTTCTGCAGTGTTCACCCGGGATGTGCACTGGCAAAAAAAAAAGTGATGGAAATTCGATCAATACGCTAGCAATTTAGCTTGGCATATGAGATTTTCAAGGTTTCCATGGTACCGTAACCAGACCAGCGAACTCTCGTCGCGTTGATTACGAATTCTAGCGAAACTGCCACCACTGGCAAAACAAAGGCATACATGCAGTCGGCTGAGCGCGGATGGTAGAAGTTGCTAGTCTAACTTTTGCCTACTAACTACTGCTGTGCTCGTCGCGTTGTTTCCAAGCGTACTGGCATTAGCGTGCAAGGCCATTCGTCGGAAAGCATGTGTGAGATATAGCTATACGGCTGCGTTCATTATGATTGGCTATGTATATATGTACCGAGAATTTTCATTACGCAACCGGGGAAAGTTAAACGTGTTTGTTAAGAACTATTTTTGAAAGGATTTCCATGCAGCAGAAATCCCACTGTAGGCTTTGTGGAAATTTTGCCGATAATGTAAATATCGCTGGAGGCGCCCAGTACTTTACTAAAGCAGCCAATAATAGGCAGGCGATTTTGACTATAAGGGACCTGATTTTGTAATGTATTATATTGAATTTGGAATATTGGGTCCTCTTTTAGGCTAAATTATTTTTTTTTTTGCTTGAGATTCAACCGTTGGTATAGAGGCATCGTACAGCATTCTTGACGCAGGACTCTGGTAAACGAAGTCACAAGAAGCCTAGGTATGCTACGACCAGACCTCTTTAAGTTGTAGAGCAAAAAACGAAGTAGAAGAATAGTTTAGTATGGCAGGAACCAATATCGAATTCCATCTGGATTGTCATCCCGTACGTAGAACTAAGACTTTCCAGGTATAGGTAAAGCGTCCGGCCAATGAACGTAGCGCCGGCCAGAAATAGTGATCCAAGACCTCTCGAAGTCCCCGGGGGCAGCCCGGTGGTACATGCGACATCAACGTCGGTCTTCACATGGCAGGACCGGGGTTCAAGTTTCTTCTGGGCAGTTCCCTAAAAGGTCTTTAGGCCAAGAAAGAAGAAAGTGAAGTTTTAGAGGTGAAGAGGTAGTCAAGAGTTAATAATTATCATAGATTTTGTCGATCAAACGTACGAGGCAAGAGACTTCGTCTAAGCGATCTCGTCCTTTTTAAGCGAGCTTGGTCGCACCTCAATTAATCCTCAATCTCCGCACTCTTAACAAAGTCAACGCATACTTCACGAGCAGAACGCATTCGTCATCTTCACCGGCCATTACAACGTGGGCTTCTCGCCCCAAGGGAAAGTTCTCATTATAAAACTATTCCCTCGCTATGAAGTTCTGCCCTCAGCAAATAGCTCTACGTACACTTCGAGCACTTCACAGGAGCTAGGTTTTCGCCCTTATCGAAACAGTTCTCTGGTGGCCTCACCTTCCTCACATCTCCTCTTACACTACGCCTGATGCCAAACATAGATTTTTCTAGAACAGCCTAAATAGAGAGGTTGAGCTCCTGTACACAGGCGGATTATGAATAGTCTTCTACAGGATCTTGTCGCTTAAAAGGACTTCAGTGTCCAAGAGTCCCATAGATTAAATTTCTCTTCTTCTCAGGACCTTCTGAAGTCTTCCCACTACTCCCACCCTGTAAGCTAAGATATTCTAATAATGGCTCTCATGGATGTGGTCTTTCTCGCAATCCGACCTTCTAGCATTTCTAAAAGACTTCCAATAACCATAAAAATTCTACCTTTCATACAGGCCACCATACGGGACATCGAGTGGATGCAGCGAGCAGAGTGTAATGGACTCAACTATACCTCAACGCTAAACATAGACTCGTTAAACGGGTCACATCTAGAGCTATGACTTGCACCGACAGCAACCACAGCAGCAGCAGCAGCAGCAGCATCATCAGCTCAACAGTGTGCTCCAGCCATTCCGGTGCTGAACGCAGAGCGGGCAGCACTATCAGCAAACGCTGACCATCACGTACAGCCCGTGGTCCGTCAATTCGAGTCAATATTCGAGTCGATCAAACCGTTCGAAACGGTTGCGATTTGTAGCGTGTTTGAAGTGCGCCTTTCGATAAACTAATTTAGACCAGTCGTCCAAAGCAAACACGAAGCGATGAGTAGCGTACGTAGTAGGGCAGCCATACTCGCTGCTAGGTAATTGGTAATTAATTGTGCAAAAACCGCAAGCCACCAGTAGGCCAGCCAGCAACAACATCCAGACACCCGTTTAGGCTTCCTCAACATACATACACAAACACATACAGTTCTTACCACACCATTTACGTCAGCCAGCTAGAAGCAAGAACTAGACAAAAACGGCAAGACAAGAGAGCAACTACACCAACTTTACTCCAAGCACCTTGAGTACGCTTGCCGATGCCATATATTTATAGGAGGCTACCACAAACCAGGAACTGCGCTTCCCTTTCGCATTGCTCTAGTAAGAAAGCCGACTATTCCGAGGACCGTTCACGGGTCTCGTCTCTTCCGTTTTGCCCACCTATTGCACAGAACACACAGAACTTTCGACACGTGAGTGATCGAGTGAGGTGCCTGAACGTGAAGTTTATTTTTTTTTTTAAGAAGAACTACAGTGAACCTTACAACAGAGATACAATACAACATGAAACCCCGAGAATTTTGTAACCGGTGGACTGAGACCGGTGAAACGATTTCAGCCACCTGTAGTTTGCTGCTTGCTGAGCACTGGATCTATTCTCTCTTAGCTCCAGTAGACCCTGGCTGCTGATAGTAAGGGGGTGGCCGAGCGGAGATAACAATACGTCACAGGTAGAGTTACTGAGCCTAGCGGCTGTCAAAACTTCCGCGCGGTATACTAACGCTATTTTCGCTCTCTTTCTCTCTCTGTCTCTCTCTCTCTCTCTGCTTCTTTCCACAGATGCACCTGAACCAGATGGTACGCGGTGACACTAGAAGGCTCCGTAATAATACAATACTATAGGCATACAGTATATGTTGCAGCCTAGCGATGCACGGACGGTGGAGTAGAATACCTTGATTGCGACTTATTACCAGTAGATAGAACAAAATTGAACACAATTCCTTGTTGGATGATGCGCATCTGTATCGCCGTCAACGCACCGTACATCTAGAAGCATCACACTTAGAGCGTAGCTTTCCTGCGACTGTTGTTCCGCATGCGTTACACTGACCGTGTTACACTGAAGGTGTCGGATGTCCGAACGGTTAGGTCTTGCGGTTCAACAGGCTGGGAAGACTCTTTCCCTTTCCCCCCCTGCTCCCAGGGGTTTTTGGCTATCTTTGACCAGTTTGACGAGGTGTTTGTGCGGGCACCGCTAGCCCCTCTCTAACCAGTCACCGGATATTCTTGCCGAGTACCTGTGGCCTGCCGGGTGCTCGTCGCTTTCGTCCAGGTGTACACTCCTTCGTTCATCGTACCTTTTTAAAACCCCGTAGGATACTCTAGCTAAGAAAACAAAGAAGAAGAAGAAGAAACACTGTTACGAAAGGCTGTTTAAGTATTAATTTCCTCCCCCCCCCTACAACAGCAACAACAACAACAAAATGCTCTTTAGCGTTAAGAATAGACGTACTACACTACCTGGTAGCGGGCAAACACACATGACGCGTTGCGGCGTTTAGCGATGAACTGTATTACACGCAAGAAAAACTAAAACTAAAAATAGCTAACAAAGAAGTAGATGTTTGATGACCAGGGCCCAACACACTATCGTACTGGTTTCCTTCCCAAGCCGCTGGACCCGTTCGGTTTTCACGCTTCAGAATCGGCCGTGCTTCTCGGGTTGGCCTAGTTTCTTCTGTTCCTGTGACCCTCGTGTTACGGGGAACTGGATATCTGTGATCACTACGTTTGACATTAACTTGATAGCACGCTGATCTTTCCGATCTTTCCAGCATGTGTCTGTGTGTGTGAGTGTTTGTGTGATTCGTCGAATCAGCGAACTTCACTTTTACACACACACACACACACACACAGACATACCAAATGTATGGCTTTCGTTTTGGGGTAACAGCTCAGTGCCGAGAGCATCAAGACTGGAGCCACTTGCTTACTCGTATACGACTAACCATACGGACATTGTATCGGATTTGATAGATAAGGTCTAACCTTACCCGTCAAATTCCGTACAAAGTGTATAAGACTAGTCGTATACGAGCAGTGACTCCAGCCCACATGGGCACGAACTGTAGGTGTAGTTACGAAGAGTAAGTTGGATTGACGTGTAAAAAAAATTTGGCTGATGCCATCCTTCCCATTCTGCTCCTGAGATACCTCCGACTGCTTGTCAGGATATCCTTTCCGTACCAGTGGCGGATCTAGCCAGACAACCTACTTCGGCTACCGCTTATAAGTAGCCTCCATAGTAGAGGCCTCGAGTTGGGGGTCTAGTATACATGGCCTCATATAAGGAGCTCCGTATGAAGGACCGCGCCGAAAGTTGTCCAAAAATTGTTCTCGCACACACAACTCGGCCAGCAGATCTCTAGCAGCAAGCAGAAAGCAAGCTTCAAGGTACCAGATCCGCCACCGGTCAGAACACAACAAGAAACCGAAAAAGCTTTATTAGCTATTAGCTGTATTAGGTGACATGTTAGTCACAAAACCGAGCGTCACATCACCGATAGCACCCAGTGACATTGGTGACAGAGTTTTTGCACTTCTGCAGCGGTAAAATAGGGCACGCACTGTAGGGCTTCTGGCTGGCCTTCTAGTTGCTCTGAACTAGTTTGCTTGACACGTGCAATTCTTACTCAACCATAGCTATTTAAGTTTTACTAGCTCCCAACAGCTCCACTTTCCTTCCCTCCCCCCCTTCCTCCCCCCTCTCCACACCACTAGCGTCTCGTTAAACCCTCAGAACTCACCCCTCAGGCATATCCACCCCAAAAACTAAACAAAAGAAAACACTACTGTGCAATGTGATATTATATTTTTCGCGCTTTAAAGTGTTTTTGGTAGGGTTTTTCAGTTACGTTTTGGTTTTTTCCGTTCTTCCCCTTTTTTTTTGAAGTCGCTGCTGCAGAGGAGAGCGAATGGAAGGATGGCCGAAAGGCTGCAACGCATCCGAATGCGGATGTGACCAATTATGGAAGGACAAATTTAGGCAACAAAAAGATAAAAAAAAATTTGGGAAATTTTGGGAAAATTTAAACTAAACGAAACCCGGATGATGAAGCGTGTTTTGGAATGCGTCATTTCCCAACCCGGGATAGTAAAAGCGAACTTTAACACAAAAATTCAATTAAGCTGTAAAATGAGCTTTTTTGGCGGAGGGGTGGGTGAGGGGGGGCCGGTCAACCAGTAACAAACCAACTCCCCCCCCCTCCCCCCCCCCGGAAACCGATCCCGGTTTGTTAGAGAATTTTCCGAAACAAAGGCAAAGAACGATGTCGTCACTCACACGACGTCACAATTCCACGGTGAGCTTTCCCGTACTGGCTCGACCTGCACAGCGTAACTCTCGTAACTAGTTAAACGTTTATCACCGATCCAAAAAAAAAAAGGTACCGATACTGTTTGCTTCCTTCAGCGTTATTTGTAGCGAGAAAAAGAGAGAGAGAGAGAGAGAGAGAGAGAAAGAGCTATAGAACGAGAGAGAGAGCGAGTAGAAAGAAAGAAAAAAACACAAGCAGAATAACATATTAATTATAACCAAATTAATAGAAATTTATACATATGTAAAACTCACACACAGACACACACAATTACTTCAATATTAACACAAAGATACATGAGTGCGTAATGCGAATCGTAAATGCTAGAAGAAAAAAAACAGATTCAAAAAAATGTGCGTTGACCAACCAACAGGAGAACTCCAAAATACTAAATCACACACATACAGACACAGACACAAAGAGATACTTTAATCAAGTTTTTGGATTTTTCGATCTAAAACTTGAGCATCGTACATCATATAATCTAAAGGGACTTGTTTAAGTGAGTTTAGGCAAAAAGAATATGAAAGAAATAAAGAAAAAAAAGAAGCCCAAAACAAACTGTAGGAAACCTTCCATTGAAATAAAGCAATAATATATACAAAGTACACATAAACAAGCCCTCCACCCCCTTCGACGGTCCATATGGGCTAGTGGCCAATCGCATCTTCTTATCTGTAGCGCGATTAGACAAGCTACGAAACATTGTAGAGTGTGAAACTACGGATGGGTAAGTATCGCTATTGCTGTAGCTGTCTATCAGCTGCTCGAGATGATGCTGATGTCAGCTGATGGGATGGGAGCAACAAAGTAACATTGTTATGAAAATATAAGTACGATCGTATTCTATTTTCTTCCATATTTAGGTCAGGTCAGCTTGGTTAATCGGCAAGATGTTTAATATATATTACCGAACATCTCCTGTTAGAAAACGAGACATCTTCATGATTTGTGGTTTATGTCTAGACGGGCTACCCTGTCAGACTTAGTGACATTGATGCTCGACCTGTTCCTGTACTTTATTGCTGACAGGCAGGAGCTATGCCATATACAGAGACTTTAAGGCTGGTTTTGGACAAGTGGACGGTCACATGGGTTTCAGTGGACTTCTTTTCTGGTTCTTTGCTTCCCTGAAGAACAGGAGCAGAGGATCTCTCCGATCCGTCATATTTAGAGCTCTTCAGGGTTGCTTAAAACTTGAGCCCTCCATTGTTCTCGCTTTTCATCACGGATTGCTGCACATCTCTCCCACCTAAAGGATTTCTGCTGTTTGCTATGAAGATTTTACTTGCTGTGTCCTTGACTTATGACTTTCACTCCCTCCAAAGCTACTTTGATGCAGTTTGAGGCGTTAAGGGCTCCGACGGGCGTATCATCCCCCATTCACGGGCACTCATTTGGACAAGTGAGTTACGCAAAAGTGTATCTTTTTCAGACTTTTTCCTACAATAATTTATTATTATAGGAATAATTATTATAAATTATTATCACATCATTTTTTAAAAATTTTTGCTTAGCTTTTACCTAAATTTAAGGTAACTCAGTAGCGAAAAGTGAGTGCCGTGAGTTGGGGAGGGGAGGGGGGACATCTATTCAGACTTGAGCCTCATCCTTTGCGTCAGAATTGCATCCGAACTATCCTCCACCGTTTGCGCACAACAAAAAATTGTTTAAGATTTTCCTGAGGACATGCGCAACGAGCCTACCGCATATTTTTAGTTCATGTGCACCTTTGCTGAATCCCTTTATCCTCATGGAGTACCAGGCGCCTCCATCGAGTTTGGTTTGTTTGTTCGCAAAGCTATGTTTGTTCGCAAAAGCGCCACCACATTTAAAATACAAGAATTCAAACAGCGACAGTCGAACAATCTCAAAATAAGGTTCACGGTTGCGAATCTTGCTATAAACAGAATTTTCCAGATGTTTTTGAGCGAAACTTCGCTTAACCAGCTGTCCAAGCACACATGGGAAAAGGTGACCTTACATGATTTAATTTTTTTCATTTAATGTTTATTATAAGCTTTTTGTATTTCATTGTCCTAGACTGTGACAGTAATAGCATTTAGTAAGTATAAGAATACTTTTAATATTTTAAGGGACGGCCTTCTGCTATTAAAAAAATAGTTAATAAAAACTAATTTTGTCCATCAATTTGCTCTTTAGTTCCTATTGTGCATTAGCAAAATGCTTTGTGAAGCATGTGAGGGCCCCTGTATTTACTAAAAATGAATATTTTTTCACATTTTACCACAATATTCATGCTAAAGGTACTTTATGCATTGAATAACACCAAAACTATGCTAGAGGAGTAAGTCAAGTTAAGAAATAATCGCTAAAATACGATAAAATGTTACTTTTTACTGCTTTGAAACACTGAACCCATCACAATAAACACCGCTGCACCTGTCAACTTGCCGATCAGCCGTGCAAGAGCAGACATATTTATTTATTTTCTTTGTAGCAAAATAGGGGGAGAGAAAAAACACACACACAAGACACAGGAGTTGCTCAACAAGCCGGGACCCACATTCCTGGCAACGAGATTCACGAAAACTTCCCGCCCGGTGTGTGTGTGTGGTGCGTGTGTCCTAAATTCCGAACTCCGGTCTGCATCGGAACACTGTCGTCCACGCTGCACGGATCCGGATCACGGACCATCCGACGGTAGCCCGTGATATGGTTTGTGCTACGCTGTTCGGTTTGCCGTCAGCCGTCCATCAAAATTTTCACCGGTGCGCCCGGTACCATCACAATCAGCCGTGTTCCGTCTGAATCGAGCCAAGCAATCAACGTACTGCCGAGCGCATGTATTCCGCCTTCGTGTTCAATCCGCCTGTTGCTGGAACGTGAAAAAGATATACGTATCGCAAGATGTTACTAACACTCGGCACACACTGCACACTGCTAGCAGCTTCCGGCCGTTCGGTGCTGCCGGAATTGCTGTTACGTGCTGCTTACCATCGTTCGGCATACTCGCTATCCGGCAGCTGGATCGGTCGTGGTGGTCGAAGTCTACCGGGAAACAATGAACGGCGTGTGGGCACATCCCAGGTCTGCTCGTACGATGCTTCGGTCCGGTTCGGTGGACGGAGCAATACCTCCGGCCGCCTTTTCCCAGCTGCAGCCAGCATCGGTAGCTACCAGCGGCGCTACTCATCCGACCTCAAGAAGAAGCAACCGCGTGTAGTCGCGGTGAAATCGGTCGAAGGATCGGAACTGTTGCAGAACGTGCTGCAAAAGAACAAACAGCTGCTGCAGGAAAAGCGCGATGTGCTGGTACGGGATATCCGCGAGCGGAAGGACAAGGTGAAGGAACGGGTCGAGGAGGTAATCGAGCGGGAAAACGTTGCCACCGTACCGAACCTGCTGTGCATTGGGCGTATCGTCGCATCGCCCTACCTTGGGTACGTCATCGTGCAGGGTGAATTCCGGCTCGCGATGGGCATGCTAATTGTGGCCGGACTTACCGATCTGGCCGACGGATTGATTGCGCGCCACTGGCCGAGCCAGGCTAGCCGGCTCGGTTCCTTCCTCGATCCGATGGCGGACAAGGTGCTGGTCGGGTCGCTCGTTATCGCGATGAGCTACATCGATCTGCTGCCGCTCTGGCTCACCGCCATGATACTCTTCCGCGATGTGTTTTTAATCGGGGCCGGATTCGTCATACGCTACATCAGCCTACCACAACCGGTAAGCTGCCATTCCCTTTCCGGTTTGGAGCTCCGTTCCGATTTGCTTTAATTTAATGCGCCTCTCCCTCCCATTACTCTCCTTTCAGCGCACCCTTTCCCGGTACTTTGACGTGACGCACGCTACCGCCCAGCTGGCGCCCACGTTTGTCAGCAAGCTCAATACTGCCGTACAGCTGGTCGCTGTCGCCGCCACGCTCGGTGCACCGATCTTCAACTACGTGGACCATGCGTACCTGCACGGGCTGTGGTATCTGACTGGGTTTACCACGGTGGCGGCCGCCGTTAGCTACCTCACCAACAAGGACACGTACAAAATATTGCGCAAAAAGTCGTAGTCGCGTGTGATTTTATTTTTATTTTTATTTTTTTTTCGTTGTTGTTTGAGTCATTCTTTCCAAGCAAAGAAGAAACAAAAAAAAAAAGAAAACCCCGTATTCGCTACGGGCCCACCCAGGGGTAGGCACAGGTTTTGGTCCCAAAAATATGTAAATAAATAAAACTAGATCCTCCTTATTAGACAACACTTTCGGTTTTGCTTTTGATTTGAAATTAATTTTTCTAAACAAAATTTCTTTCCAAAATTAAGCAAACGTAAGGCTGTAAAACTGGGAAGCAGAATATCTTGTCACGAAAGATCAATAAAATTGATCCGGAATACGAAGACACGTGTAATAGAAGAATCGAACTTACCTTAAAAAGACCATATGAACAATTCATTAGCATGAGATAAGCGTATCTATTTCATCCAACTTTCCTAAACAAAGCAGCTCAACTTCAAGGATTTTGTTCTCTACGTCCCTACAATATACTTCGGCTGACGGTACATTTCGTACGCAAACTCTTCCTGATGCGACGGATCAAACTCCAGCCCGATAAAATCAAATTCTAGGCGAAAGCTACCCTCGTGGCCACCCCGAGACCCAACGGAGAAACCCACATTCGTGATCCGGTTCAGCGGCACCGGTCCCTGCTGATCCTGCACGCGACCCTTCGACGCTAGGAAGAACTTCGAGAAGGGAATTTTCGCAATCTGCCAGTGTGGACCACCGCGAGTGTACAGCACATAGTGGTAGATATCGTTCCACAGGATATCGTAATAACCTTCCGCGGTTAGATTAATCAGGTACGAGCGTCCATCGCCGCGTACTTTCAGCACTAGCGTATTGTACTGGCTCCAGTCGTAGAATGCATCCCGCTTAAAAGACTTCTAGAGAGAGAGAGAGAGAGAGAGAGAGAAACAAAACCAGGTTAGTAAAGTTTCTTCCCCATGCTAGATTTTGAGGACGGATCTTACCCTTACGCGTAGACTCTTGATATTAGCATAACCGGCCCGCTTGATACGCCCATCCTTCGGTACCCGTGATTCTAGCGTCCCGTGAAACAACCCATACCCAGCCGGGCTTAGTTCAAGCGTTGCCTGCGAGTATCCTTCACCGTGATCCTTGTCCGTGGTAACGACCCACCGGTCTAGTTCCTCTTGCTTTTCAAACCCGAACGCTACATCGATCTCACCCGGCCGGAACACAACGAGCGGATCGCTCTCGAGCTTCTCCTTCCATTCCTGCTGAAACAGAGCAAACTCCGTCCTCAGCTCCTTCAGTCCGTTGATGATCGATTCCTTGGTGAGAACGCGATGCTCCTTCTCGTAGCCACCCTTCCGATGACGCTCCCAAAACAGTCCGCTTGAGAGGACACCCGGTCGGATGAGGTTAGGTTCTAGTTGGCGTACTAGCAGCCGGCAGTTTTCATTGCCGTACTGCTGTCTGGTGGATGCAATGGTACTGGCCTTTTTCGGTAGAGCATGATACTCTCGCTCACAGCTTCTACCGAGTGCCACAAATCGATGGCGAAGTGTATACATTCCCAATAGCTCTATCTGTATCTGTGTATGTTGCGGTACGGTATAGGGATGCTTTGTTAGCTAATCGAACTGGATGGCCACCTCACATCGTTCCCGGACCTAAATTCCGGCACAAAATCCTACGCCGTTTGGTTAAGTGACAGCAAAATATTATGGTGCAATCGGCACCACGACGAACAACAACAAACAGCTGTCAGGGAGCAGCTTAAGATGGCTGTACACGGCTGCAATGCAGTTGTAATTTGATTGATACGTTTTTTGGTTAAAGTCTGAAGGCTAAAGGGCTAAAGTCTGATAAGATGCCCCCCACTCACGGCACTCACTTTTTGCTACTGAGTTACCTTAAATTCAGGTAAAAGTTAAGCTAAAGTGTTAAAAATCGTTGTAATAATGATTTATGATTATTAAAAATAATAAATAAATAATAAATAAACAAATACTTACAGTAATAAGTCTGAAAAATATATCCTTTTAGGTAACTCAGTAGCGAAAAGTGAGTACCGTGAGTGGAAGGGGGGGGGCATCTATTCAGACTTTAGCCGTTTTTTTGTTTGGCTAAAGTCTGAATAGATGCGGCTAAGGTCTGAATAGAAAGAATTCACTCGCCTCGTCACAGAAATTATTGTTGGATTTTATTTGTTTTTTCCCGATTCATTTTTCACACAATTATACAACGATGACTAGTGCACAAATATGTATGGTTAGTACCCTTTGTTTGTTCTCTGGCTGTTCTGTTCTGCAAAAAAAAAAACAAGTACATACTCCTTATATAACTACTATAAAATATGTTTCCTTTCTGTATTTTTGTATCGTTTGCCATGTAGATACCGTAATTCTTTTTCGCAGGTTCAAAGATTATAATGTTTACTACTATACCACCTTGCGCTGCTGTTTTTCTGCTCATTCCCGAATGAAGGATACACCTGTACCGGGTAAGGTACGTCTAAGTCTTTAAGAGATCTGGTACGCAGGTGTGTGTCGTGACCGTGTTTAATAGAGGATGTAACGAAAAAACGATTGTTACGGATTACGGGTTGTATTGTTTACTAGGTATGCAAAGGTATTCATTTGTTCGGTTTGTCAGCCGTTCGTACCTAATGTAGCCTAAGGTCGATCTACTTGTTCCCATTCAATATTCTCGTTGATTTGCTTGATCGCAACAGGAATTCGTCAAATATTCAAGGTTTACACTCGTTGATTTTACACGCTGTTTTCTCTTTCTCACAAGTTTTTCATAAAATAATTAAAAGACTGCATATAAGGTATACAATTCTGCATGTATAAGAGTAGTGAAAGAAAGAGCAAAATGCGAAATAGCACACCAATCTACACTCAGTACAATAGTGATGGATATAACCACTCAGTTAACGTAAATTACATCAGAGTGAGTGAGTTAAATCTTATAATCATTCTTTAAGAGTTCCGTACCGACTAAACACTTACTCACTGTGTTTTAATTCTCTCGTGAGTTAAATAACTCATTGGTGATTTAACTCTCGGTGCCGACTCGTCACGTGTTTAAACTCACTCACTACGTTTTAACTCACTCATTATACTTTAACTCACTCACTATATTTTATCTCATTCACTTTGTTTTACTCACTCGTGAGAGATGATTTCGGTCAAACCAATTTGTTTTATTTATTTATTTATTAGCCGCCGTGTTGTGCAAAACAATTTGTGTTTGAAATAAAAAAAAAGTAAAGCGATGTTAAACCCACGAGTGAGTTAAAACGTACTCAGTGAGTTAAAACATATTGAGTGAGCTAAAACGAAGTGAGTGAGTAAAAACGTAATGAGAGTGCAGGGATAAAGACCGCCACTCACGGGAACTCACTTTTCGCAATAGAGATACCTACAGTTAAGTTATAGGTTTTGCTAAAATGTGTAAAATTAGTGTAATAATAAATAATAATAATTATTATAATAATAATAATATTATTAATAAATAAATTTATTAATAAGAATTGTAAAATGTCGCTTAAAATTGTAAAATGTTAATTGTAAACAAATTACCTTTGGGTAATTTAGTAGCGAAAAGTGAGTGCCCGTGAGTGGTAGGGTCTTTATTCAGACTTTAGTCGTGAGTGGTTATTCGGCACGGAGAGTTAAATCACCAATGTGTTATTTGACTCATGGGCGAGTTTAAACGAAGTGAGTGAGTGATTTTTTGGCAGGGAGAGTTAAATCATAAGTGAGTTGAAATTACTCTTAGTGATGATTTAAATCATCTCAGTCATTGCTAAGAATTAATTCATTCACTCATTCTGACCCATCACTGCACATCACCATAGTACAAGTTGCTGGCGAAAGTTAACGTAATGCTAGCATGCGCGCACACACACACGAAGGAAACACGCTGATTGGACGGGGAATGTAGGAAGCGGAAACGCATCTTAAATTTTAATTTTTTTCTACTTCAAAAACAGATCTCCTAAAAGCGCTAAAACTCGTATATAAGGCCAAATAAATACTAAAAATCTAATAAACTATTCCTAGGTGCCGCATATCCATACATATATATAGTCAGTGTATCAGAGTTTTTTTCTTTTCTTGATGTTTTTGTACGAGAATCATATTTAGCGTTAGTGTTGTACTTACTAGATAGCACACGAAACGATGTAGGCATACCAAACCAGGTAGTGAGATCCGTTATAAACTAAAATGCGATACCGGGATGATCTGTGTCTCTGCTTTAATCTCCTGCCGCCTTGGACGGTATTACCTTAGCTCGCAGCATGGCCACAATACGCGACGCAAACACCGTGGCAGATGCGAGATTCGTCGTAGGGACGGGCGGCTTCACCACCGGCGGTGCACTTACATCGAGCGGAGTGTAACTGTTTTCCAGCGAGCCGCCACAATCTAGAAAAAAATAATTACGGAACAAATTAGTGTTTAGCAAGTCAAAAAATCAAAAAAAATCCCACTAGTTCTCCTACCGTTCGATGTTTCATCCTCCTCGATGTTCAGGTTCGAAATGTCCGATAGGGTAAGATCCTTTTCCTCATCCTCCAGCAACAGGCTCGAGTACGACTGGGAAGTGTTGGCGTCACTGAGCGAACGGGATCCACCCGTGGCAGGAATCGCACCGACCGCCGTTACCACCTGCCGCTCACCTACGGGCTCTGACCTTGGCTCACCCTTCGCCTCATCGCCAACCGAGTCCGGTAGCGAGCAGCATGCTTCGGACGATTCGTCACTATCGCTACTGCACACCATAATCACCTCATCGATATTGTCACACCCGGACGAGGAGGACGAGGAGGAACCGGAACGGGACGAGCGGGACGAACCGGGCGATGACGAGACGGAACAGGACGAGGGTGACGAGGCGGACGACGCTAGCGGGGAGCTACAGTTAAAGTTGTAGTTTTCATCGCTTTCGCCCGATAGCTCATTATTCTGCATTTCGCTTATTTTCGATAGAATGTGTGGATAAAAGTCGCGCGCAGTAGTGTTGTTCGGTTCGTACTGGAGTACTGCAAGTGAGGGAAATGTTTAATTAGTTTAATAACTAGCTTAGAGTGAGAAACAAAAGAAAACGACGGGTAAACTTACTCTGCTTGCAGTACTTGAGCGCATTCACATAGTCACGAATCATAATAGCTGACAAAAACTGTAAAACGAGAAAAAAGTTTTAAGAATGGTGGCCCGCTAAAATGGGAAATCGGGGCCTCTGTTCGCTTACCTCTGCCAGCAGCTCGGTTGGGGCTGATATGCTTTCATCGGCGTCCGTGTACTCGGACAAACTTTGGCTCAGATCGTCGTTTGAGGGTGAGTGGAGCATTGTGACCGAATCGCCGGTTGCTGGTGCCATCCCACCACCGCCGCCGTCCCCCGGTCCCGCTTCCCCGCTCGGTTGGTTGTTTATGTTGACCGTGTTGCCGTTAGTATCGTCCAGTAGAGCCTACCGAAAGCAGGAGCGGCAATTAATTAGTGACTCTCGAGTGCCAACAATTTGGACACCAATTATTAATTATGTGTTGCCTGTTGGCGGTCCTTCATAATCGTAAGGTTAAATTGCAATTCTGTTGCGTTTTACACCCACCAACATCTAACATCCCGGAACCCCGTGTAAGCCCGTTTACCTAAGCATAACACAAACGCAATACGCAGCAACGCAAAAACCCCCCTCGAAAACATATTGCTGTGGAAACCGTCCGCTATCGTTACTTACCATTTTCGTACAATAGTCGGACATTGGCGCGCAGCACATCCGGACACACTGGGGCGGTGGAAATCTTCTCTAAACCATGGCACACCAACGAATCCTTTGCACCAAAATAGCGTAGCCTTAGGCCCCTAGTACGTACGTTTTGTGTATGGTTCAGGTCTTTTCTTAAGGCTAATTTTGTTGTTGCTGCTGCTGCTAGTGGGGGAAGATTTGTTTGAAAAACGAAAACAAAACAGAACACGCTCTGTCCTGCTCTGTCGCGCAACGCAATTGACAGACAGAACATTTTACTTTATGGCAACTGTTTATGGCCCGCACGATTGAGATAAATTTGGTTCAAGGTTGATGGGGACAGGGTGTGACCGCTGATTTTGCACAGTGTGTCAAAGGCAGCCAGAGAAAAACTAACTTTAAAAACTAATTCTGAAACGATGAACAATTTGCAGAGAGCAATACGGCCAGGCCGTTCTTTATGAATAAAAAAAAACCATTTGCAGAGAGATGTCTCCGTAATCCCTCTTTACTCACGCATAATATTTTTCTTGCTCCCAAGTTTCAAGTCCATGGAATTCTTTATTGCGTGAAAAAAGCGGTGCGGGAATCAACTTGGTTACCCGTGGAGACGGTTGCTTAGAAGAGGGTTAATAATAAAAAATAAAATCATTTTTTAACACATTACGCAAGTTCATAAAAAATAATTTCATGTTATAAAAAACCTAATTCGGAAGAACGGAAGACGTAGAAACACACGAATTAAAATCAATGTTCTCAAGTGTGCTAAAATTGGTAAAAAATACAATAAAATTACAATAAAAAAATTAATAAAACATTACAATAAAATTAAAAGTCGCAGTAGGCTGTTTTTAGGCCATCTTAATTGAATTAATGTATTTCAAAGCTTTGATCGCAGTAGCCTGTTTTTTTTTAATTCCACCAGACTCCTTTTTTTTTATTTGGTTTGAATAAAAATTGTACAAAGATTTTGATCACAGTAGGCCGTCACAATCTTTGGTTAAATTTTGAACAAAGATACAGGACAACATACGCAGTGAAGGAGTATGAACATTTTCGATCGTAGTAGGAGGTGTTTTTAAACATTCCGATTTGGTTTGCTCTACTTTGATAGTTGCACAAAGACTTCTCTCTCAATAGGCCATGTTTTAAACCAACTACGATGATTCAGACTTCGATGAACGTATACAAAAATATTAATCACAGTAGGCCGTGAAGGTGTATGTGTTTTTCCTCTACAGAAGCCGTGTTTTTAATCTACTAGACTCATGCAATCCTTTCAGAACTGTTGTTTTAAGGTTAATTGCTTCTAAAATTAAGTTCTCCATTTTTTAATCTACAAATTAGAAAAAAAGATGTCTCTCTCAGCATGTTTTAAACCAACTATTTTAGATGAATTTTTAACGACGTGGATCGAAGTAGGCCATTTAACATCAGATTTGATGAACAGATGAATGTATACAAATATATTAATCACAGTAGGCTGTGCTCAAAAACAAAAAATTGCGATCACAAAACAAATATGTTTACTTCACTTGCAATACAATTCAATGCATGTTGATTTCGGGGATGGTGTTTTATTTACAATTATTTAATTATTTGTGAGTTCTTCAACACCCTAAGCATGGACTTAAAAACTCAATAGAAACACACCTTCCCTTAAAAACCACGACTGTATCGATTAAAAACTAATGGCCAAATCAATTCCATCATCATGCTACACGGAGTTTTGAATCGAAGCAGGCGTGATTTGACTTCGTGTCACGGGGAACGAAGTTCGTGCTGAGGGTGAGTGAGACTTTCTTTTCAAAATCACACCTGCTGCGATACAAAATCTTACGCAAATTGAATATAAAACCATAAGCAAAATATATGCTGCTCTTAGTATCGCACTAAGCTCCAGGAACACCGGCACCATCTGTTGGCCGTTCCCGGTAACCTACCACACAAACGTCATCTCAGCGCACCTTCCGCTCTATACACCTTGACGCAACCAAAGATGACGGTTGACACATTTTTATGGCAAACCAGGTGGCGCTAGTGTCGCTACGTTTTTGCAGTGCCGTATAACCGTCAACGCCAGCCTGTCGATAAAAAAGGTTCGCCGACATTTCACATCATCCCGGGGCAAAGCCTTTTTTTCCTGAGCCGCAGAGCAAAAGCGTTTCCAATTTTCCCGTTTCCCGTCGGTTTTGGTCCTGGTGCAGTGCACGCGCGCGCGCGTCCGTGTTTGTGATTGTGTGTGTGTGTATGTGCATTTCGTACGTAAACGGTGTTATCGGTGCATTACGGTAGAAAAGAAGGTGTTCGGGGAGACAAAAGAAAAGACAACGCGTCTCGCTTTTCGGTCGGTGGTAGCTCTAGCCAAAAACCGCAGGAAGCCGCACCGTGTGCCGAAACCGTGGTTGTGCGTGTTGTGACCTCGGACGGAGAATCAACGCGAAAGCACAGGCGAGCCGAGGAATAACGCAGCAGCAGCAACGCGGCCTCTCAGACCGCCACACGACAATTCCGGCACACGCAGCCACGCAACCGCACACTGTTTGCCCGCAAGGGTTTTCCGGAGGGTTGGAACCAACCAACCAATATTTGTGGGGAGAAAAACGGATCCCCGAGTGGTAGCTGAAAGGCAGAAAAAATCCACATTCATACGCAATTTATAAAAACTTACCAGCAGTCCCCCCCCCCCCCCCCCATTGTAAGGACGATCCACGCAATAAGCCGTGTGTGAGCGAGCGAGCGAGCGAGAAGGCGATACACTGCTGCTGCTTGAAGCAAGCGGGAAAGAAAAAGACAAGGAGAACGAGCACCGTCCGGTGATAGAACGAGTGCGAACGACCAGGAGGCAGAAGCAGAAGAAAAAATCGAACATTTACTGCGTGCGTACGAGCGCGTCGCCGTGTGTAGTGTGTGGCCTTTTGCAAACCTGGTTCAAATATGGCGAAGCCTGCCCAGTTATTAAATATTGATCCGGCGAACGAGCTCAAATTTATGGGTAAGATACTAAGATACGCTGGTTCCGCGCGACCGTCGGACAGCGGAAAGTTGTGTCCCGCCTGGCAACCCTTTTGCTACCACTAGCCCCCTCCCCTCCATGCCCTCCTCTCTGACCCTACCCTACCATTCGTCCGTCCCCGGACTGATTCGTCGTTCATGGTGCGAGCGAGCGAACGGGGAGCATCTCGTTGGGGATGGTTGGAATGAGGGGGGGATGACGGGAAGAGATAGGCACCGATTGCGTGGTCAGCACACAGGAGCGCACAGGTGGAGGTGGTGGTGGTGGTTTCGCTATTTAAATCCTTGCCCCGAAAGAGCAAAACCCATCATCATCATCCCAGGTTTCGTGACGATTGAAAAGTGTGGTTGTGGTGTGTATGTGTATGTGTATGTGTATGTGTGCTTTTTCTAGCCTACTTTCCACACGGATAGGGTGCGGTGATAAGCGCCTTTCCTTTCCATTTGTCTCTCCCCAAATCGTTTGCCGCACCATTCGGCCGCGCTCGTCTTCCGCGTCAATCCACCCATCGTGACGAAGCACCTTTAGCTTCTGGATGTCGGCCATAATGCATCTTTGCCCTCCACCCTTCTCTCTTCCAAAGCACCCCAAAACCCTCACCCCCTGTACTGGTCTAATGCATGACGACATCGGCAGGCGCGCACAGTAGTGCACACACTGTGGCCACCCAAAAAAAAAAAATCGAGTATCAATCCCTAAGCTATCCGACTGACAAATGCGCGGCGGCACTCAGTGTATTGGTGTGCTTAGAACAATGTGCGTGCGGGAGGGGGTGGTACATGTGGGCGCCAAAGCGGGCGGTTGAGGTTAGAACTATGTTGCGCATATTTATATATATACATAAAGCGCCCCTTGGCTATCGTGCAATGCAATTAGCTAATTCTCCCTCAACTAATACCGGTCGAAGCTCGAGAAAAAAAAACAGCTGCTAGAATGAAATTGGACAAAAGGATAGTTTCCAATTGCGTTTTGTTTTTCTTAAAACCGGAGCTCCAATCAAGTTTATATAGTTACACGCGCGCGCCTTTGAGTGTGTGTGTGTGTGTGTACGTGCGCGGTTTTGCTGTCATCCTGAGACTACCAACACCGATCAAGATATGCAGCCCATCAAAATCAGCAGGATGTAATGGGGATGAGCTAAATGAAGCACACCAAAAAGGAACCCCATTAATCCTAAATTCTCCTACTACAATCAACCGGAAGTGCGACAAAATGACCACCGGCCAGCAATCAATCGAAGCAAAAGGACTTTTGAAAAACACAAAAATCCCGCACGCACACACTCACACTCACAGGGGCACGTGTGTAAAGTAGAAGGACATCTGGACTGGTTTGTAAGCTAGCTTCGTACGGGTTGAAAATAAGGTCCAGGACTAGGAAGACCTCTTGAAATTTGTAGTAGCCGAAATGGGAAAGAACCAATCCGAGTAGGTTAGCGAAAAAAAGGAAATGTATGGAATGTAAAGAAACACAGGAAAACTCTTTCCACACACACACCCACCACTACCCACTGTTACATTGTACTTGTGATTCTTTCTCATTGTAATCTTTCCTTTACTGTCGTCGTGGTTGTCGCTAATATTCTTTTCAACACTCCATTATCCTTCCCTCCAATCGGCATGTAAAATTGCTCGCTCCAGGCCCGTTCCGGACTGCCGTTGCGTCGTATATGCGGCTCACCAACCCAACCGACCATGATATATTCTTCAAAATCAAAACAACCGCCCCGAAGAAGTACTGTGTGCGACCGAACTGTGGCTTATTGGAACCCCGCGAATCACAGGAGATAGCCAGTAAGTGGTCCCCTTCTGCGCTTTTGCCCTAGCGTGAGAGAGGTGAACGTTTTTATCATCTTTTTTGCTTTTTGCAGTCGTCCTACAACCGTTCATATTTGATTCCAACGAGAAGAACAAGCACAAGTTTATGGTGCAATCGATGGTGAAGCCGGACGATGAGGAAATCAACCTGGAGGACCTCTGGAAGAAGTACCCGGAGAAGCTGATGGACTCGAAGCTAAGATGCGTGTTCGAGTGCCCGCTGGACAGCAACCAGCCGGCCCCGGCAGCCGAATTATCTACCGGCGCAGCAACAGCGGCAGCAACAACGGCAGCAGCATCAGCAGCAGCAGCACCGGCAGCAGCAACCAGCAGTAAACAATCGTCCTGTATGCCATAGTGCGCGACCTATCCTTTCCCCGGTGTGCTAACTGAAATCGTTGTGTGTTTTTCTCTTTTTCTTCCCTCTTTTTTTTTGCTTTGCCTTTTTGTAATCGTAGCTGCGATAAGCAGCGATAGTGGCGCACAGTTCGCAAGCACACAGTTTAGCGCGATGAGCAACGAGGACGAGCAGAAGTCCGAGGCGGCACTGTTGAAGGAGATGAAGAAACTGCGGGACAACGAAACCGTTTTGCGGCAGGAAAATTTGCACCTACGGGTAAGTGTGGAACGATTGCAACCATGGTTTGCGCCTTTTTATGCTGGCATAACCGTATCCATGCAAAGGAATTAAAACTGGGATTGGATTTGCTCTTTTCGCAACGATTTTCAAATGATTTAGATCGCAGTAGACCGTTTATCTTCAACCTCCTGATTTGGCATGTATCAACATGCGTTACTTTCATTGCTGATGTTGTCGTAGTGTCTTTGAAGTCGTTCAGAACTTTGCCTATCTAGGGTCAAAAGTCATCACCGATAAAAACAATATGTTGAGTTAAGGGTGCAAGGGTGTTGACTGCGAACCGGTTATACTACTTCTTCTTCTTATTCATTGGCACTATGACCTCGAGAGGTTTCTGCCTGCCATTTCTGGCTTTCTGTGACTTGATTTTACCCATAGCAAATTAATCAGCAGCTGTCAATACGGCGTCAAGCCGTCTAACTCGAAATATAAATAAATAAATTATTCAGCCCTCCGTACAGGGGGCGGATTGGATGGGATTTGAACCCCAGTCCTACCGTGTGAATACCGTTATGGCCTCGACCACCGGCCCACCTCCCGGTTATACTACAGCCTAAGCAAACTTCTCCACCATAGATTCCATGTCTCATGTGTAGCGCATTTATTGTCCCAGTACTCACCCGTATGTGTAGACGTACAATGGAGGAGTCATTACAATGACGGTGATCTCAGAATCGTGCAATGAATTAGACTCGTCATTCCGTAAAGTTATTTTACGCCATCCACATGGACAGAGGAGGTGTAGTACCAAGTTGAGATGGTATGATGGCTTCGATTTGTCCGCCAGTCATGGGAAGGTCCGTCGTTGAAATGGGAATTTATGTTGGATGTTCCCAAACGGTCTTGATACGGCTGGGCCGATATTCAAATCCCATCCGGACCGTTGCTCCGTAATGATAGTCAGTCATCCAGCTACGTGGGTATCATTAAGAAGGGTGAAAATTGTCATCCCCATTTCATACGGGCAGTAACTTGCCTGTCCCATGGGCCCGACAGTTGCTTTCGGGGCCGTCGGGCCAAACGACCTGACGATGCCGTTTTGATAGGGATGCGTTATGAGACCGACAGCGAATATAGTCAGTATTAGGTAATCGTAGATCCGGCGCAAAACAAACCTTTGTTCTCCAGCTCTAAATTGATTCGTAACACAACGAACGAATCAAAAACGATAAAAATAATTTGATTCGTAGAAATAGGTCCATTTCTAAGTAACAACATGTTCGAACGAATGCTTGTACAGCATGCAGTTGACATGCCGCGACGTGTTGTGTCCAGCACCGAAAGCTGGTGTGATTGCTTAACGTGTTAAAGGGATGAATCATAATTTATAAATAGGAAACAAGTCGATTCGTTGCAACAGCGTCACACCTCACGTAACATCCTAACAAAGCTATGGACGATTAGATTGCTTTTTGCTCAACATTTGGATTTGCAAATCTTTAGAGAAATTAGAAAATATCAGCAATGCAATTTCAATGTAAACCAATCACGGTAAAAGCTCCTGGTAGATGGTACTAAACTGTCAGGAAAGCATTATTTATTATTCATTTCAACTTCTTGGAAATTAAGCTTATGCTAGAATGAGCATGAAAAACAAATCAATATTGTGCCGTGTGTGTGTGTGTATGTTTTTTTTTATCAAGCACATACACACACACACACCTCCATACAGCCCCATTAGCTCATGTAACAACATGTGCAAGCCCGAAATCAACTATAGATGAACAAAGGTGCGCCGCACCATTTATGTAACAAAGGCGGTGGTTGCTTCTTTCCTTCTTTCCCGTGGGAATTACGTGTGCTGGAAACATTCTTCTTCTTTAGTAAAACGTTACCATTAGATTATTCTTTACTCCAGACGCGTTCACTGAAGGTTCAGGATTAACGTTTAAAACAACTTCCAGCACTAACAAACTTGTACTATTTGCTTTTAATCAAACGGTCATACAAACTATTTAAATCCTCGTTCCCTTTAATTGTAGGAAAAAATATTACAACTACACATGCAGGTGGACGGACGGGCTAAGGAGGAATCGTCGGTGGCCGCCGCCACCAAATCACCCCCGATCCAGTCGGTGCCCGCTAACTATCAAAATCCGTACTCGCCACCGAACCAGCTGGCACGCAATCAATCCTCGATGGAGCTCATCTACAGCGTGGTTGCTGCGGTCGTGGCGGGCCTGATCGGCATACTGCTCGGCAAGATGTTTTACTGCGACGGCAACAAATAAAGTTTAATTTAGCGACGTACGGGGCGGGTAACAGCGGTTCTCGGGTAAGGCGCGCGGTATGTCATGAGACCGCCGCAGCAGAACGGAACGGTGGTGGGGTTGGCGGTGGTGGTGTTGGGATGAGGGACAGCTAGGCAACAGCCCCACGAGCAACACGGAGGTAGTGCGTTAGGCAGGCAAAAACACGGCCCGGCAAAAACGGTAGCCACATTTCGATGCATTGAAACACACACAAACACAAACACATACACACATTACATCAAAACAATTAGAGAGAGAGAGAAAGAGAGAGAGAGCGAGAGGGAAAACAGAAAAATAATGCAACTAAAATGCAAACAGCAAATGATTATGTACAGACAGGCAGAGGTAAACTAAACAAAAAACCAAGCGAAAAAGCAAACACAAAGATAATACAGTAAACGCAAAATGTTGTATAACCCGGACGACAAGCATAAAGACACCCGGGACCGGACAGGGCCGGACTTATTGGGAAAGGATCGGTGTGTGTTTGTGTGTGTGTGCGTGTGTGTACTCCCGCTTCGCTGTTGATTCATTGTTTGGTTTGTTTTCTATTATGTTTTTTCTTGTTTCATGGAAAAAAAAAAACCGTAGCGTTACTAAAAAGCAACCCCTTTTGCGCCAATATGAATATCCTTAACGGCAAAAAAAACAGGTGCATCGGACCGAGTGCGAGAGCCGTCCGATGTCCCTTTGAACACACTAACAAATCATGTTAATCGGATGTAGTGTAGAATCAAGTGCGAAAAGAGGGGGGGGGGAGGAATAAATAAAACAAAAAAATACTACCACACACACACGCGCGCACAGCCACATCGAACATGGGAAATACGGGAAACACCTGGATTCGCAGCAGGTGTGTGTGTGTGTGAGAGAGAAAACAGATTAAAACTGCCGCGAAAGCAAAACGATAACTGTGTAAATGTGCGTATGTGTGTGGGGGGAGACGGGAACCGTCACTCAAGCCCCCCACACACACACACACACTCCTTCCTGGGGAGGGGGCAAAAAGTATAGATTATAACGCAAAAAAACACACACACACTCATGCATAGAAAGGCAAGCAACAAGGGTAAAGTAAAGAAGTAACGAAACAAACAAATGAACCTTTAAAAGAAAAGCAGAGAACGGTAAAAAGCAATGTGAGAAGTGAGAAGAAGAAGAGCAGCAAAAGCAAAACAGAAAGAACCTATAAGAGAAACAAGAGAAAGAAAAGCAAACAAACATGCACCTATAGCAGAGATGAACGTAAAACAAACAAAACAAAAATTCAACACACAAAACATAAACACACACACACACATACAAACATAGTGTCACACACACACTCATATATTTCGTCTTTGGGAAGGAATTATGGAATTTGGTAGCAAACGAAAAAAAAAAAACAAACAACCATGGTACACCCAGCTTAAATGCAGCTTATATAATATTAAAAAAAAAAACAAAATGCCTAACATTAACGAAGTGTAGAAACAAAAGAAAAACAAAACAAAAAACACATGGGAGGATAAGCGAGGAGTCCAAAAAAAAAAAACTAAACTTCAACAACTCCCGCATAAAGAACGCAAACGGCCGACCGACAAAACAAGGATCAGATTGAAGAAACACACACACACACACATTCACTCTATGGACTATCACAACCACAAAGAGGGAAAAGCAACATTATTGCCTGGCAAATAAAAAAGGAAGAAAACAAAACACACACACACACACACACATAAGGGGAAAAGGTGTGATTCGATTAGGGAGGTGATGTTAGAATTGGAGGAAAGCGAAAACCACCAGGCGCACGCATTACTAAAGGGAAAATGGTAGCAAGGTACATGGGGTGGGGTGGGTGTGTGTATGTGTGTGCTTTTCACGGTGACACAGAACACTGGATGACGGCGATGATTGATTGATTGATTGATGATGATGATATAAACGCAAATAAACGTAGGTGTTGAAGCATCCTAGAAATGCAAAAAAAAAAAACAAAACAAAACAATGAGCAAAATTAAACAAAAAACCAATCAAGCAGCAGCAGTGGCACTAGCGGATTGCGAAATTAAACGTTGACAATTTTTGTTTTTTTTTTTCTATAGCGTTTAAGCTTTTTTGTTTGTTACTAATCGACCCCCACCCTCTCCCCCTCCCCTTTCCTCCTCATCCGTTGCCAGTCTTCGCTTGCGTAAATGTTACACCGTGTCTATTTTTTTTTTTTCAAACAATTATTTTCCACCAACTATTGTACGCGCGTTTGTACGCGGAGGAGGAAACGGGAAGAAGAGCAAACAAAAAAAAAAAAGGACGGCGGCAAATTACGGGCCAGCTAACGATTTTTTTGTTGTTGTTTGGTTTCTTCGTTTCGCATGCGGATGTAATGTACAAACTTTAACTACCAAATAAATTGCATTATTGATCAATAAACGTTAAATTACCTAAACCATCGTCTGGCCTCGAATCTCCCATTTCTGGGCTGCCTGCCTGTTTCTGGTGTTGGTATATGATAATGAGGTCTGCTGAACGGAAGCAGCACTGATCGTTAGCACCGTGCAGTCGTAGAACTGCGAACACCGCATATGGATGGGACCAGAGTTCCAGGTGGTGACCCCCGGTACAGGTAGTTGCACAACTCTAGCTAGCGGCTGTCCTCACTTTACGTGAGTCAGGGTAGTTCTCGAACGGCTACGGTAGCTAATAGTGTGTAAAAAAAACGGATCGTCAGTCTTGGCATGAAATACAATCAACAGCTAGCACATAAGTCTTGATTCAATTTCGCTTAAGTAGTAGTGCAGTGGTGCAATAGAGTCCAGTTCAAGTTGTTCCGTTTTCCGGTAGAGAATAGTCACCCGCAGCCTAGATGAGATGACTATCAGAAGCTTTACCCGCAGCAAGGAACAACTATCAGTTATGGACCCCAAATGAATGGGAAGCGACAGACGGTCCTGAAACCTCCTAACCCGAAACCTACTTCTGATCTAAAGTGAACCGAACTGTTTGCAGACGTCTTCTTCTTCTTCTTCTTCTAAAGACCTCTTAGGTCATTACTTACTAGACTTAATGATACCATGTAGTTGGATAGTCAAGACCTCACAACAGGGGGAACAGTCCGGATGGGTTTTGAACCTCGGTCCTGCCGTATGAAGACCGGCACCGTTGTCGCCTACAGACCGACCCAGACGGCAAGACCACACATAGAACTTGATATAGATGTAGACCAGTTTCAAGACGTCAAGATCAGATATCGTATTCCTTCCGGAGAGTCCGTAGGAAGTACTTTGCAGCTAGCTACGGGTACGGGATCAAGTCAATGAAATGATCGGCTGAAAACCCTCTCGAAGTTGTAGTACCAAAGATGAAGAAGATGTTCTGGTGTTCTACGAAGTTGTAGTGCCAAAGATGAAGTCATGGCTCTGAACTTGTCATCCCCGACTCGAAACGAGGTGTTCTGGTACCCTTGTTAAAATAATCTCATACTACTCTTGAGGTAAGGGCCCGGTGGTAGAAGCGACAACGGTGCCGTCCTTCATACGGCGCTTCAAATCCCATCCAGACCGTTCTTCTGTAGTGAAGATTGACTATCCAACTACGTGGTATCATGCTAGTCTTGTAAGCGAGATATAGCAGATATGGCCTAAGAGGTCGTTAGGGAGAGAGAGAGACTACTCTTGAGGTACCCTGAAAGGTACTCTTCACCTTTTGATTAGAATCTTGAAGAATAAGTATATACTTGCAAGGCTACAGTCGGCAAGAACGATTGATCTCATGCGTGAAGAAGAGAAAGAGAGAGAGAGAGAGGGAGAGAGAGAGAAAGAGAGAGCGAGAGAAACTAGTCGGAGCTACAGATCACGTTTCAGATGTTAGTGGCAATCACTGAAAAAGTTGACACTAGCTTCACTAATATCGAATGTAATCCTAATACTCGCAAACGCCTCTGAGGCATAGACCCTATCGGAAACTGACGGAAAGTCCCATAGCTACGAAAAGAGTTCATGTATGAGTTCAGGAGGATTATTTGACATTCGATGTGTTACTGGACCTCTAGCAACTGGGCTAGAGTGTGCCTAAATATTGTGGATGGATTGCATGACGGCAGATGAAGCGTGGTAGGTGATGGGACAGGAATGGCGTAGGAAGACTGTGAATTCTTGGTACAGAATAAGTAAGTAAGGCAGCAAGTGCTACTTGTACAGGTGACTGAGGGTTTAGTATAAGATTTGGGTAAGAAAGACATCCCAATAACGACGACCCCCCCCCCCCCCCCCCCCCCCGCGATCCAACACTCCACAAAGTCCAAACCCGTGTAAAAGGATCATTAAGCAAGCATTTATTGTTGCGCTAATCAAATCGATTTAAATCTGATCAATCCGGGTTCACGTAACGCTGTTGGTCGAGGAACACTCGAAGCAAACAAACACTAGTGCTAAACACAAAAAAAAAGAACACAAATTCGAATTCGAGTCTAAAGTGGGCCTTCTACGATTCTTAATCCTTCATTTCCTGTTACCCCGACAATGTAGACTGCAAAACATATATCAAAACCCGTATGTACCTCCCCATGTATCCCGTATCCCTCCTATGTGTGAGTATTGCTGGTGCTTTAACGGAAACGGAATGTAGTGGCTGATTGGTGTCCTGTGGTTATAATACTATGGAATATTTGGTTTCCGGTCTAACTACTTAGGTAGATAAATTGCTAACAAAATAATATCTTTTCGTTTATTCCGTTTTTCAGTAACTTGCATGCATATTGGTCACTGTTGTGGTGGGGTGTATTGGGAAGAGAAAAAAAAAATAGTGAGTGAGCTATTGGGAAGTGTTACGGAGTTGTGTATCTACGCATTATTGTCTCGCTTATCCTTATACCCGAACTGGTTGGTCTGTTTTCAGAGGAGAACGTTGATACCGTCTCCGAGAAATCCTCACCCACACGGGAAGAACTTCACAGACAGGAGTTTGATGCGTCTAGGCTCGTGATGGGAATAACCACTCAGTAACGTGAATTAAATCAGAGCGAATGAGTTATACTAGTGAGTAAAATCTTATACTCACACTTTAAGCGTTAAATCTCGAGGAAGGATTTAATTCTCCACTCACTCACTACAGTTTTAACTCACTCACTCGTAAGTTTGCTGTTGCGTTACATTATTCTCATCTCAAACACAAATTGTACTAACTGAAATAATTTTGCCATTTTAATTTGCCAAAGCGCTATTTTACTCACGAATGAGTTAAAACGAAGTGAGTGAATGGTTAGCCGGCACGGAGAATTAAATCGCCAGTGAGTTGAAATAACTCTTTGTGATGATTTAAATCCATTTAATCCATTGTTAACATTTAACTCATTCACCTATTCAGACTCAATTTGCACATCACATGGAGTCCAGACCCTAACGCGTATCCCAGCTATCCGAGTCCTCCTCGTCCTGCTTTTCTGGATGGTTTCGGACGCTCTGTCACCAGCTTAAGGGATAGATCAAGAGGCACGAACAAAAGCGAGCAAAAGTTAAACGCACTAGAGATGATACATTTGAAATATAACAGGTATCGGAAAAAAAACACGAGCATCAACATCCAGGACATAGAGGCAATCCTTAATCTACCACAATTAAAACTTAACCGGAATCCACTACACTGTTCTTTACAGGAAAAGGGCAAAATAGAAAGCAAAATAGGAATTATGTAAAAGGGCAAATAACAAAAAATAAACAAAAAGCCTATATTAAAAACCAATGCATACGTGTGTGTGTGTGTCGCTTTTGCTATCCTTTCGATCGGTTTCTTTTGCGTTTGGTAATCGGCATTAACAGAAACGTAACAGATTTATTTCACGCCAGTATTTGCTACCGCGGCAAGGCAATTGAGTTGAAAATGATCGTACATAGGTCATATGGTTTTGTTCATATATTGTATATATATCTATATAATATAGGTAATTCATTTTTGTTTCGCCTTTGCTTTTTTTGTGTTTTTGTTTGCTTACTTTTACTTGCTTTTACCGCGTATAATCATCATCACACATTGGGACTCTCACTATTAGTATGTGCGCGCGCGCGTGTGTGTGTGTATGCATGTGTGTTTAAACAAACGCGTTTCAGTTTCCTTCCTATTGTGGAAACCACGGACTTGACAATAAAACTCCTATCACCTAGTGATGGGCAAGTCTACCCGAACCTACCGGATCGGGAGCCATCCGTAAGCGACCCGGAATCGTTCGAGTTCCAAGGAGTTCTGGTCGAACTGTGGGTCTAATTCATGGGGTAGTCCCGAAATCAGGTCGACTCGGACTCGTTCCAGTCACCGATGAACTCGAACCTACGGGTGGAACTCGCGTTTACTTTGCTGCAACTACGGGTCGACCTGAACTCGTTGCACCGACGGCTTATACACGATTCCTATAGGAACGATCTCGACTCCGAGTCGATTCGTGCAAAGAGTCTTATGACCCATCACTAATCACCAACACGATGTAGCAAGGTATGAGATTATCCGGTTACGAATGACTTTCAACTTGCAAGGTGCCAGTTTAGGAAGCCAATCTTTTTTCTTATGGCAGGTCGTGACCTTATAGGTCACTACTACAAACAAAACGCATTGAAGTGGAACGTCTCAAGCACAATTTAACCTTGCAGGTTTATGAATGGAATCGGGACCAGAATCCAATTCCGGGTCGTAAAGAGAGTCGTAAGCGACTGCACACGAAAATTAAGCAGAGAATGGTTTAAAGCAAATAGTTATTTAAAAAAAAAATATTAATATGCGTCCTGATTATCTTTTTTACGCTTGTACAGTCACACACACATGCACGAACACACACATACGCCTGCTCATACTCTTTCACTTTTCATCGTTTCGTGTTGTAGAGTTTAACTTTTGCTGCCCGCCGCTCGTCTCCTTCCCACTCAATACCCCGTTTTGTCGACCCCCGGCTCACGTGCTCCCTTTTCCACGCTTTAACCTTCCTGTCCAAAGTCCTCGGTAAATTTGTCCAACTTTTTCATGTCGTCCTCGTTGACGGTTGGTTTCGTACTGGCCAGAGATTTCAGCATATCGTTCTAAAATGCGAAATATAAGCGATGAAACACTGTGCCTGGCAAAATCGCATCGAGCTGTTGCAGCATGTGTGGCTTACCATTGTAACCGGTGGCTCGAACAGCTTGTCCCCCGGTACGTCCACCCATGTCATCTCGAACGCGCCAGCATCACCCGGACTGCACGGTACCAGCAGATCGTCACAGATCGTTTTCTTGTCCACCGGCGATGGGCCGCTCACCTTCTTGAAGTGTGTCGCCGTCTGTACCTTCCGGACCGGCTGCATCAGCGCATCGCGCACCACAATCGAAATGTCCGAGCCGGAAAATTTGTCCGTTTTGCTCGCGAGCACGCGCAGATTGTCCTCGGTCAGTGTGTGGGCCGTGTTGCCGAGATGGATCTTAAACATTACCAGGCGCGCGTGCTCGTCCGGCAGCGGGATGTAGATGCGCTTCTCGAACCGGCGCCGGATGGCGGAATCCAATATCCAGGGTGTGTTGGTAGCGCCGAGCACTAGCACACCGTCATTGTCACTGCCCACGCCCTGCATCTGCACGAGAAACTCCGTCTTGATACGGCGGGCACTTTCACTTTCATTATCCGACCGGGCGGAACACAGTGAGTCGACCTCGTCGATGAAGATGATGGATGGTTTGTGGGCGCGGGCGAGCTCGAACAGGTTCTTCACGAGTTTTTCCGACTCGCCGAGCCACTTGGATACGAGGTCAGAGCTGGACACGGAGAAGAAGGTCGAATTGTTGGCTTCCGTTGCGACGGCCTTCGCTAAGTACGATTTGCCAGTACCGGGTGGCTATATTGAAACGAAAACAAAAACGATTAATTCTGTGAGCCCCCCCTCAGCACAAGGAATCGGGAAACGGCCTGTCCAGTACCACTTACCCCAAACAGCAGAATACCCTTCCACGGCATTCGCTTGCCGGTGAACAGATGGGGAAACTTGATCGGCAGTATGACGGCTTCCTTCAGTGCCGTCTTCGCACCTTCCAACCCCGCCACATCGGACCATTTGACGCTCGGCTTTTCGATTACGATCGAGCCCTCGAGCTTCGCCTGCAGCTTCTTCTTTTCCGGATCGTCTGAGTCGGAATCGGAACTGTCGTTCCCTTTCGATTTGTCGTCCTTTGCGGCACCACTTTCCCCATCCTTTACCGGTTTCTTCTTGCCCTTCTTCAGGTATGCCTTCAGCTTTTCGGCCCGATCCAGATACTGAAAGCATTTGGCCCGGATCGAATCCTTCGCCTTATCGCCCTGCGCCTCATCTGTGGGAGTGTGTAGTAATAGGACAGTAAGTACGTTTGTTTGCATACCGGCGGCCGCGCTACACTCACACTTGATCGCATGCAGAAAGTATTCTACGCCGTGTTCGTAGAGGCGCAGCGCTTCCTCGTAATTTTTGTTTCGATCCTCCTCCGTTGCCTTCGTCACGATGTCGATCGCCTTCTGCAAGGTTGAACCGGACGCCATCGCTGAGCCAGTGGTTCACGTTTACGTCCAATTCCGGTTACAAGGTCGGCGGGTCGGTCGGCCAATGTTCCTTTCGCTATCGTGGTCTGTCGGCTGTTTCGTATGCTGCTAGAAATAAAAAGGATCAACGGTTCGGCGGTACGGTATACCGTCCAATGAACGCTTTTTCATTCATGACGTACAAATCAATGAGAGGCACGTATGACTAATGCCCATTGATTTAAATCAGATTAATGCGGCCAGCGGGAACGCAGCAGGGACCGTTCGCGGCGGTCCGTGCATTTGGCCGATGCAGTCACCAACCGACTAACCTAATTTGCGCCACAAATCCGCCACTAAACACTATTTTCCGACCATAAATGTTTGCAGAAGGCACTGGAAAGCAATTTTAAGCTAGTAATAAACAATGCCTATATGACGGAGGCAGCGGAATTGACAAAGGCGTTGAAATTCTTGTACGGCACTGGCACGAGCAGGCGAGTGAGTGAAGGACAGATGTGTTTATGCGGTGGGGTTGCATACTTCAAATCATTTGAACAGATGTTTTGACCGTTTTTTATGGGAAGTGCAGTGCCGCAGCTGTGGAGTAAGAAAAGATGTCGATAAATGTCGAATTACGTACGATGGATGTTTTTGTAGCTGTTCGGAGTAGAATTTAATGATTTCCTAATGATTTTAGAAGCAGATAATTTTTTTTCGATATTTACTTTCTGATTTCATAGGGCTTCCGAGAGGCAGACTTTGGAGTGGAACTAGGCTGATGAAATGACTGCGAAGGGCCTGAAGAAGGTTACGATTCGTGATCGAGCGCAGTGTATTGGTTCTTCCTACGATTAGCTTTTAAAGTTCCACCTCTCTAGGCCGTGTGCCGCTGGCTTCAACTATACTTGAGATTTATTAAATATGTAAACCTATTGGGTTGTTTTAAATATGTTTGAACCAAATCGGTCCAAATCACAAAAGAAAATCTGCAATTTTAATACTATCGCTCGCTAATTCGCTTTGGCCGGAGGTATGAAAATTGTTCTTTATTGGACTTTATTTTACAAAAAGAAAGTTATTTTATAAAAATTTAATTATTTTTCACAGTTTCCACCTTTTTCGGTGCATCGCATCGGCGCCGTGTGAACCCAATCCAAGCGAACGATATTTTATGGTAGTGGTACGCAGTTGCTATAAAGCTTACGGCGAAAGCTTGCTAGCGCGCACGCACACACCCAACTGTCACTCGAATGTAAACAAACAACCGTCAACCCATTCACCAGCCGGTTACATCAAAGCGGTGTTGTGCTTCCATCGAAATCATAATCGAAAGGGCGAGAATTATTAAATCCCCATCCCTATGTTCGCTACCAGCGCTCGAGCATTTCACAGGAAAGCTACCCTGCAAGCCCTTCTCCAGCATCCAGTGCGATGGTATTCGGAGCGAAATATTCTGAAGCTAAAAGAGCGCGGCTTCATACAGGATGTGTTTCCGGCCGAAACGATGTGCGTAAGTTGTGGCCACTTTTGCTTCGCCCGATGCTAATGGTGGTCTTTCAATTTTAGCGATAAAGCCCGCTCGATGCTTGGCTCGACGACCCAAACCGTGTATGCTGGCTTTGACCCGACCGCTAACAGTTTGCACGTGGGCAATCTGTTAGTACTGATTGGGCTGTTGCATACCCAGCGCGCTGGCCATCAACCGATAGCACTGGTTGGCGGTGCAACCGGTCTGATAGGGGATCCATCCGGGCGCAAAACCGAACGACAGTTGCTCGAGACGGAAACGGTACAGCATAACGTGGCGTGCATTAAGCGACAGATAGAGACCATTTTTACGAACCACGTGCGCTTTTTCTGGGACAAACCTGGCACTCTGAAACCGGTGCTGGTGGTGAACAATGCCGACTGGTACCGGCAGTACAGCTTCGTCGATTTTATGGCGAACGTTGGGCGACACTTTCGCATGGGTGCAATGCTTTCCCGGTCGTCCGTCCAGAGCCGGCTTACAAGCGAAACCGGCATGAGCTTTACCGAGTTTTCCTACCAACTGTTCCAGGCGTACGATTGGTTGCATCTGTTGCGGCACCACAACTGCCGGTTTCAGCTTGGCGGTTCGGATCAGATGGGCAACATCATGTCCGGGCAGGAGCTGATCAGTCGTACCGAGTCGAAGGAAGTGTTTGGCCTAACGTTGCCACTCATCACGAACGAGGAGGGTGATAAGTTTGGCAAATCAGCCGGTAATGCTGTGTGGCTGTCAGACGAACGGACCTCACCGTACGCGATGTATCAGTTTTTCGTGCGCACGCCTGACTCGGAGGTGGAAAGGTTGCTACGGTTGCTTACCTTCCTGCCGGTACAGACGGTCGAGCAGGTGATGGCAAGGCATCGTCGAACGCCGGAGCTGTGGGAGGCACAGAAGCTGCTAGCTGGGGAGCTGACCAAATTGGTGCACGGCGAGGCCGGACTGGAGAAAGCGATGGGCATCAGTAAAGCACTTTACAATGGTGACCTTTCCACGCTCGAACTGCTGGAGGTGAAGGATATAGCGCAGAGCTTTGGTGGTGCACCGCTCTGTGAGATTCTGCCCGAACCGGGAATGACGGTGGTGGATGTGGCGCTTCGTGCACGGTGCTTCCCGAGCCGGTCGGACGCGGAACGGATTATCGGGGCGGGCGGGTTCAGTATAAACTTGAAGAAAGCCAAAAATCCTGCGGAAGTATTGTCACCTTCGGTGCACATCCTTTCGAACCGGATTTCGTTGTTGCGTGTAGGTAAAAGGAATTATTATATCGTAAAGTGGTTGCTGTAGAATGGATCGGTAGCATGGTTGGGAATAAAGTAAGCATGTATAGTTGTATTCCCTCGTTTAAAATGTGATTGAAACAGAGTATCCGTCATCAACGAAATAGGAAGTCTGTTAGACAAAGAGACGAATACAAATAATTAACAATTTTTGTTAGATATATTGATTATAACGGAGCTAATTTGGTGATGGATGTTAGCGATTTCATTCGAAGAACCACCATACGACCGCTTCCCAGAACATCTATGCAACTCAAGTGCTGAACATGTCGCTATAAACACATCCGTTTGCTGTCAAACGATGATTGTTTACCAATGTCTCTAGTGCAGGTCCAGAACGTTGATACGAATCATGATTTACGAATAGATAGCCAAGACAGAAGCCTAGAATGTGCGTGAAACCAGTAAGTGGTGGTTATTTCGCGTAGAAACGCAGCATTTAATGGCCTAAAGCTGTCGGTTCACCGGGAACGCGAGTGCGGTGCGGCAGAGAACGAAACCAGCCTAGCCAGCAGTGGTGAGCTACAGAAGTGGTTTCAGGAGTGTGCAAGGAACGAGACGCGAAAGAAAGTTGACTGCCGTGTGGCCCAGAACAGGGCACGGAGAAGGGGAACCGATCGGGATAACAGGCAAGTTACAAGCAGTGCGATTCCGTCGCCTTGAAGGTCGGATGGTTGGACGGTTTTTTTTCTCTCTCCCATTCGTTTCTACACACGGCGTGTGTTTGAAGAAAAAAAAAGAAAGAAAAACGGCTGATTGGCGTGAATTTCCCGTAAAACGGTGCGGTGTGTGCGTCTGTGAGTGAGTGCGCGTGTGTGGAAATTCTAATCGAGAGGGTATGCACTGCAACAACACCCCAAAAACAACGACCAGCGATGCAACACTTTAGCTTGAAAACATTATCGTCCTTAAACCTTCTCTTCTATTCCTGAAAATGGTCGACATTTTCAGGCTTTGGGGCTATTAGTCAGATGGACGATTTTTTGTTGTTGTTGCTTCCTTCCAATTTGTTTAACGTCACGCGTTTTTGGTATTTCAATCGCGATGCATCATCATCAATCAAACACATCAACCGGCGGCGCGCGCTCTACAAACGCCATTTAGAGATGGTAAGCGCCTGAGCCTTTCTTTTCTTGTACGTCACCACAATCCTTCGGAACGTCCCTAACCTAACCTAACGGTGGCGTGCGGTTGGAATATGATTACGCCAGCCGGGAAGGAGCAGCACAACCAGGAAGTGGTGTCGGATTTCCTACTTCCTTTCGAAGGCCGACGCGAGGCCAACGATGCAGGCGAAAGAACGCGCCTCTATCTTTCCTGCCCGGATAAGGGGCATGGCAAAACATCGCCTACTAGTACGGTTTCTTCGTAATGGACCTCAATCCCGAGTCCAGAGCATTGTGTCGATATCGCGTAGCTCGACGACAACGACGACGGCGATTTTTTTCTTCTGCTTCCTCGTTTAAGTACAGGGCCAAACTATGACGAATCGCTTGTTCTTCGCTGCTTGTGGTTGTACTTGTTCAAACCCTTATCAGCGATTGCATCAAACATTCGTACCCGTGCTACAAATTGCATTACCATCGTACGCCTGTACATCGAATTACGGTTCGATACACGGGACGCGGGTACAAGCGTATGAAGCTAATCCTTTCGTTCACAGCCAAAACCGCCCGCATGATGCCGTGATGAACCAATCAATTCTAATAATATTTTTATTAAATTCTTTTTGTAGATAAAATTATGCCATGCCCTTAAGCTTCAACACTAATTGACCCATTCCTACCCATGAGGAAACCCACTAAACGCCTCGGATGGACCCGTAACAATCTTGCAAAGCCGCTTCCTCCAAGACATTAGGACGATCCAACCAACGCCAACCGTCGAAAAGGTACGGAACGGATGTACGTAGGCGCCAAATCACGGCCGTCACCATCGCGCTAACCATTTATAGTGCGCAGGGTTTAAAGGTGGTTTTTGTTTTTGGGGTTTGGTGGGGAACTTGCATCTTGTTGGCTTAACCTTCGCACAGATTGAGCGTGTGGGTGTGTACGGCCAGCGCGTGCCTATTAGATTATGATTGTGTCATGAACGCGCTGTTCAGGTTCCAGAGGTGCGCCAAGGTATGCTCGAAACGGATTTGCATAAAACCAGTGCATAAAGTTGAGCTAGCAGGTACGCTGATGCATGAAAGCGTTCCGTTTTCGGTGTCTGTTTGTGATACAGTTTCGTTGTACGGTGGTGTGATTTTACGGAATTCAATTTCTACCTGCTGTATCGTTCAAAGCATTTCAAGGACTGTGGTTTCTTCTACATCTACAATTTACTAGGGTACTGAGTGGTTTTTTATTCTTTGCGTGTCTTTTTTTAACTTTATTAAGATATTTTCTAGGAATGTGCTCCCTGAATCCCGTCTATAATTTAATTTACTTAAATGTAACTGTGTCTAATGCTTTCCTTGTTTTATCTTTCTTTTAGACCATAACTGGGCTCCTTCCTGGAACGGATGTGCGCAACAGAATCGTCACAATACCATTAGCTGAACAATAGCCCGATTTGAAAGACAATTTTTAAATTCCTTCACTTGACACATCGGTTGCATCACGTCCGGGCCTAGAGACACGAAGCTACGTGTCTAGTGGGCCCATACCCGTCGATGTGGTTCCGGTGTGATCCTGCTGCAGCGTAGCCCTTTTTTCTGCTGAGAGCTTGTGCTTTTTTTTTTCCTAAATCGTTCCGGATTTATCGAAACCGTACCCCGACGTACCCAACCACCAGACCAGTACGGTCTGGTGTGCTTTGCCACCAAGCTGGATTTACTGCGTTGGCTAACATGCTTGGTGGGCGCGCTGGTGCTTGTGCTGACCGAAGCGGTCGCACTGCACCAGCTCGATGCGTCCGAAGCCGGCCCGGATGGGTCATCGCTTTCCGAGAACGGCAAGACAGCAATTAGCGGCCCAACGAATGGCGGTCACACCGGCGGACACCATCACCACCGGCAACCGGAAACCACCGGGACCGGTGAGGTGGCAATCGTTGCCGAGGAGGAGGAAACCGTTGTACCGCAAGTGTCGCGCAGCATCAGTGCAAGCCACGGACGGGCTTACGAGCGTACAAACGGACAAGGTAACGGGTCCGGTACGGCCGGTCGCAACGGTCACAACGCTAGCAGCAACGGCAGCAACGGTAATGCAGTAGGCAGTAGCGGTAGCGGTGGCAATAGCGAATCGACCTCCTTCCGTGCGCCGAAGAAAGCACCACAGGAAGGGAACGGTGTTGTGCATCACGACAATGGGCACACGATCCGGATGCTGATCGACTGGAACTGGCCGAAGTGCTTTAGCTTCGAGCCGAAGGAGCACCTGTACTACCACATCGGGCATGCTCTGTTTCTGGTGGCCTTTCTTGCACCGAACATCCCGTGCGGGTTTCTCTGGCTGCGCTGTGCGGCCATCGCCGGCTGTATATTGATGGTGCTGTGGGGTTGGTTCGTTGCCTGCAGCCTGGACGCGGTCGTCTGGTTCGGTGCGTTCCTGCTCGTGAACGCTGTCTACGTGGTGGTGCTGCTCTGCAGGTTGCGTCCGGTTAAGTTCGAGAAGGAGATTGAATCGGTAGGTAGAACATATTCCGTAAAGATATCCACCATCTTTTTTCCAAGAAAAACGCACAAAATGGTAGCAAAAAAATGTTTGTGCCGGTTTTGGTGCCATAAATCCAACTGAGATTAGATTTGTGATATAGATTGTGGGACTGTGTGGCGACATTAGGTAATACAGAGGATATAGCAACGAGATCCATTTGACAGTATCTGTACCTAATACGGCGGTCCGGTGAACAAGGTGACAGCTGCGCCGTTCTTCACACGACTGGAACGAGGCTTAAACCCCATCCAGACCGTCATCCCGGACGCAGGGCTGTGACTACCTTGCTACGGAAAAAATCAAGTCACAGAAAGCCAGAAATGGCAGGCCGAGACTTTTCGAGGTTGAAGTGTCAAGGAAGAAAAAGAAGAATAAGTACCTAGTACGGACTTAAACTTCATTTTCTTGTTTGTCTCTATATCCTCAGAAGGTTTAATCGTAGCTGGTACATCTCAATTTGGAGCTATCACAACTCCTTTCGGAATGAGACCGGACTAGATCTAACACGCTGCCCAAT
Source organism: Anopheles stephensi (assembly GCF_013141755.1). Classification (NCBI taxonomy): domain Eukaryota; kingdom Metazoa; phylum Arthropoda; class Insecta; order Diptera; family Culicidae; genus Anopheles; species Anopheles stephensi. The sequence goes on from NC_050201.1 coordinate 13,209,324, forward strand.
AGCGATGTCGCATTGTGTCTAGAGCGCATCACAGTAGCTTATAAGATGCCAAAAATCCTTCTCACCATCGTCCTCTCGAATTGGACTTAAAGGATTTCACGCTAGTTTTGGAGTTTGACTATCTCAGAAGCGTTATTGAATGGTTTGAGATGTTTGAGATGTCTCGCGAGAGGTGTTAAGTGACGACTGAAGGCAAGATTGCAATGACAAGCCATCAACCCGTTCTCCGAGAGCTGGCTACTTGAGCAAAAAGATGGCTTTTTCGGTTTCCTGAATGCTAAGTGGCAAAGTCATGATTTCTTCCCGTGGTGTTCAAGTGCAAAAATCATTGCTAACACGTATCGCAGAAAAGGTCGAACCAACACAGAGACAAACGTATCAGCTGATGCGCTCGGAATATTGTAGTCTAGGTAAAGGCAAAAGTAACAAAGGTTGTTAAAAATGTGCAGCTAACTGTCAGCTGACTGTCTTTGTTTCCATTTATTATATTGGAACCATTACTGTTTAAGCACGTCCACGTGCGAAGGATTTTATAAACACGCGTCTTCAACTTCCGCAATGTCCATAGTAATAATCTTAAAACCTTAAATTACTTATTCTAAACACTCACACACACACGCACGCACCGTAGGAATCCAGACTGGTGGTAGTAACTCCCTCCAGTCTATTTGTACGTTGGCTTTTAATGAGCGATAGAACGATTCCTATTGGCAATCAGCATTATTTGTGAGCCGACACCGTTACAATGATTTATTAGCGCTCTAGATTGTGTCTCTTCTTCTATCGCTCGTTTACCCCACCCCGTCACGAGGAACATCGCCGTTTTCGGTAGCGTTCTGTATCTCTCCGTATGGCACTGTTGCTAGTCTGACGCGAACTGATCACAGATTTCGGTTTGAAATGGGGCCAAACAATACTGTTATTTCTCTCTTCTTCTCTTCGCGAGTCACTTGCCACTCCCGTATGTGTGCACTGTGAACTTAGAAGATGCACGGGTAATACAGTCTGTCCTACAACCTATGATAAACTACCTGTGTGTGTGTGTGTGTGTGTGATAAGCTACCTAGCTAGTGGCCCTCTCCGTTCGCAACGGTTTCCTATCTGAGATTTAAAAGTTTCGCAGAGTGGAGATCATTAAAGCAGGGGGAGAGGGATAGTAGTGGCGAGTAATGGTGGCCAGCTGTGAGATTGGTGCATTACTGCCCTGTCTGCAACACACTGTCACCGACCCTTTTACAAAACCGTCAAATAAATAGTCTTATACACTAGTTAGGTTGAATGTTGAATGCTGGGAAAGAACAACCATCCTTTCTATATGGTCACCCGTGTTGCGAGGTAAAGCAGATGTACGCAGGTACACGTTAGCGAAACCATGTTCAGGATCGCGGTAGCCATATGTATCTGGCGGAACTTTTTGTGCGTCGCCTTGTAGTGACGCGAGCGTTCCAGCGAACCGTTGCCTGCACCATCAAACTGGCCCACCTCCTGCCCGATGCTAGCCTGTGCCTCGATGCGATGCTTTTCGTGCATCAGGCGCAACATCGGTGGTGCCAGATAGAGGCGCACGAACAGCTCCAGAGAGGCGGTAATGGCCAGCGCCGCTATCTGCAGCAGATCGACCGGATCCCAGTGGGCCAAGTTGCGGGCAGCTAACTCGGGCCGGGTACTACGACGGAGCTCAACAAAACTGACCAAACTGATGGTGCTTAGACCAGTGCCGAGCGTAAAGTACTTCGGGAACAGTACTTCCTGGATCAGGCCGAATGTGTGGCGTGGTAACGAGAAGTACAGTGCGAGTCCTGGAAGAAACAAAAAAAAAAGGGAAACAGACGATTGTAGTAATCTGCGTATGCGTAGAAACAAAAAGCAACTGCACGCGAAGGAATGAAGACCTACCGGATACGAATGTCATCCATATTTGGGCGCCGAAGTGGATGGTGAAGGAGCCAAGGTAGGCAATCTGTGTCAACGGACTGCCACGACTGTCACCCGCTTCCGGCATACACTTTTGGGCGTCAGCCGCTGCCTGCCCACTGATCAGGTTGGGCCAGAGGGCGACCAGCACCATGGACACCACGATCGCCGATATTGCGTGACTTGGTTGCGTCGTGTTCGTCAGTATCCTACCAAACCAATGAGAAGAGCACTAAGTCAGTAAAATGCTAACGATTGATGATCGCTCGGACGGAGGTAACTGGTGTGACGCTTACTTGTACAGCTGGCTACGTTGAAGGCGGTACGTTTGATCGCGCAGACCGTGCAAGATGGAACGTGTTGCACGGGTTGCCGTACCGAGAACATCCTGGTGGATCTGTTCACTTGCTGGATGCGCTGATTGGTGACCAGGAGTCTGCTTCTCATCATCCAGCAACTCCACGTTGGCCGGAAGGTTCGGTTTGCTCTGTAGCAGCTGGGTCGTATCGATCATACGCTGAAGGCAACACATCTTCCTAATACTGCTAGATATCCTTGCTGCTGTTGACTAGAGTTGTACCAATGCTCAGGATTCACCCGAGCCTCCGGAATGGTTCACACACTGGCACACACACCGAAAGGCACTGCTCTGAGGTACGCTGTCGCTAAGGGTAGAGCGTTATTGACTTTTGGGGGCAACAGCTGTGCTACTGCTAGCTCGGCAAACAGTGTAATGGCATGGCTGTGTTCGCGCGCCGATCGTATATATAAGACTTTATTTTCGTGTGCACCTCCGCGCATCACCGCACCAGGCGTGCGTCCCTTCCCCCCCCCCTCGGGAAAAGTGGAGCCGGTTCCACGGTTTGCGTCGCCCGTCTCATACACACGGCCGCGCGACGATGAGTGGTTTCGCGCGCACGCCATGAGTTTGCGAATACATACGCACCGGGAATTGGTTGCAATTGGTGGCATCTCCCAGCCCCCCAAACCACCAGTGTGTATGAGTGTGTGAGTCGCGCCAACACACAAACACCGGCACGCAGTGCGCACTCAATGCGCGGATGCGACGATGCAGCAGTCGAAGGTGGATTAAAACCTTATCATGTAGCCAAAGGGACCAAGGACCGATTTGGAAGAAGAGATGGAGGTGGACTAGAGAGCGAGAGAGAGAGAGAGAGAGACAGAAAGCCCGGCACAGCGCGCAAATTTTAAATCCCACGCTTTTCTGGGTGGGGATGGGGATGAAGGCGGCGATGCTTACAAGCGCGCGTCGTAAATAATACCATGAGCTGTCCAAACCGCCGAATCCCAACGAGGCAAGGCAAAAGTCACGAGATAATCGCGTCCCGGCATCGTCATACGATCGGGAGACATCTCGTGCTGCAGGAGGGGAGGTGTGGATGGCAGGAGGCAGTTTGCTGTATGTATATACGTCCATAAATGGTAACGGCGTTTGTTGCACAGTCGTCCTCGTGTCGTTGGCTGACGTCGTTATTTTTGGGAAATTGATAAATCATCGATTCTGACCCGATACTTACCCCTAGTCAGGGAGATCCTCCGGTCCAGCTTGTTGGTGTTGGTATATGTCAAAGTCTAAACAGTGTCTGGCGATGACTCTGGTCGGGGCGTCATCGTTTACCCCTAGCGGTGCCTGTACGCAATAATCGACTTTTAATCCAGCGCATGGGGAGGTCTAGGCGCCATTGCTGTCTTGTACATAAAAATACATCCGACACGTGTGATAGAAGTGGGGGGTTAATTTTAAACGATCAAGAGGAAAGGGATTCCCACTCGTTGCAAGAATATATATTTAGTTTTATTTGCAGAAAGATCAAGCGGAAAGTCATGGATGCTTCTAAAAGGCCCCACATTATCTAAAGCTTCCTTTTGTCGGAAATCCCTAAAAGAGCAACCCTGGGCAGAGTGTTGGGCAAAGTCGTACCAGGTCAAGTAGCTTGGCCTGCTTGAGTTGGTGGGATTTTCCAACAAAATCTCACCGTTCAATTCTACCATTTGTGACCCTCTTAATGGAGATCCCAAAAACTGTCAAAGCCTCCGTCAGGTCCGAAAATTCCACGGATAATGTAGCAAAAAGAGCGTTCCGTGCTTTCCATCGGTATGGCTGGTACGATGACTGTCGATCATGTCGATGGGTGACAAGTGCGTGAGGAGACAGTGGTTAGCTGCAGGATAGGTTTAGTGCCGCGCGAAACATAACATTGCACGTATATTGGGCCGTCATGCTAAATATATAACCCGACTACCAGCAACAGCAGCAGCAAGGTGTCTACGTGACTAACCGCAAGTATGCACTTTGCGCATTGCGAATTGAACCACCCTGAAACACATGCTGTTGGCGTGTTTCTGGGTGTGCATGTATGGGTGTGCTGAGGTGATTTGCGAAATCCACGTGGGATACGCGGCTGATGTGTGGAGTACGCGTGGCAGGCAGGAAGCATTCTGCATGCATGCTGGACAACTGCATAGCTATTCTGTTGGTGGCACATTGGCGTGTGCAATTATTTGCATGCTTCTTTGGCCGCAGTTCGAGTTTCCTTCGCTCTCACTCACACTGATCAACTTGACTCCAAACCAGTATTTTTCAGGAAACCCGAATTCTGCACAAACGTCCGATATCGCAAACCCGGGCTATCTTTGTCTCCTCTGTTATGCTTTCTACGCGCTTCCACCGGAGATAAGATCTAAAAACAGAATTCCGCACAATAGTCCGCTGTCAGCGGTTGTCTGGCTCCGTTCGGTCTTATCACAAGACGCCGCTCGGACGCACCTGTCAGTATGGGGGATTGATTTACATCGATGCGACGATCGTATCACAAGTAAGCGCATCACCCCCAGTTTTGCTCTCGCCACGCACACCAACGCACGCAAAACTGTTCTAATGCCGACGTCAGCAAAACGGGCAGTTAGCAACGCACTGTCGGATCTAACCTTCACCTGCTAGATGGATCGCTTCCTCCAGGCCTATGTAATAAGCCAGCCTTCGCCCATCAACCGGACACCGCCTCGTCCGGCGTGGAATCGAGGTCGTCATACTGGCGATCCCGCTAGTCAAGTCGGAAGAGGCAGTGTTGGAAGAGGACGCTACCGGTGGGGGTCTTACTGGAGTACAGCACACCTAGTCCGAGATGCGATTTGGTACCGTAGGTCGGTTTTCGCACCATGCCGTCGGGTGGCAAATTTTATTGCTAGGTCATTGGTTTACTGAAGTGTTTACGATATGGTGGGGTTGCCTTGATTCCTTTTATTAGTACCTCGGATAACTCCACCTCCACCCACGGACACACCCGCGCCAACCTTCCTGCCCCTACTGTGCCTATTGCACGTGATTGTCCGTGACGTAGTGTTGTTGCCATCGTGGTTCAAATGGTGCAAATAATCACATCCAGATGTGGCTCGGATCATCGGCATATGTTATGACACGGGGAGGCTAATTACTGCACCGCTGATTTACTGTTCTTTTCGCATTGAAAGCCCTTGAAGATCTGTAAGGGCTTTGTCTAGTCTATTGATTGGAGCTGTTGTTTGGGATTTGGTCGATGGCTTCATCTGCCCAACGTTCAGGGGGGTATGAAGAAACGTAGACTGTTGAGTAGCAGGTACAATCAAGCCAAGGAAGAAATAAATGGTAGGCCAAGACTTTTCAAGATTGATGTGCCAACGAGGAAGAAAAACTTCTTACTGGCTTGCCTCACTCGTCAGATAGAAAAAGTAGCAGGTCATAAAGCTCAATGTAGCTGTACAAAACAGGCTGTAAACGTAATTAATACCGTCTAATTCGCTTGTTTATAGGTCAGCTTGAAGTTTTATAGACACTTTGAGGATATTGTTTGTTACGGATAGATACACAGAGGTACGATGTGGAGGGAACAAACAAGGTAGTGTACGATGGCCTAGTGACATTGTGGTAGCGGTGCCGGTTCTTCACACGGTAGAACTAGCCGGGCTGATCCCACGTGGTCAGAGTCAGTCAGAGTGGTCAAGTAGCGGGTACATAAAGTCAAAGAATTCAGAAATTGCATACAACTAGTCGTATGACCTCTGTGGGATTTGACGTATGAGGTAGGATGACAGTTTAGATGATAGGAAGACTAGATTTTGGATAACTCTGGTGGCCGAGGCGATAACGGCGCCGGTCTTCAAATGCTATCCAGTCCGCCTCCCCGTACACAGGGCTGACTATTTTCCAACGGGTAAAATTAACTCACAGAAAGCCAGAAATGGCAGGGCGAAGACATCTCGAGGTTGTAGTGGCAAGGAAGAAGAAGAAGAGGTGAGGACACCAGTTTAGGATCTCCAGAGGACTACTATCTTGAGAAGAGGCGTTGTGGTTGAAGACTATATCTATTTCCAACAAATCCTACCACAAGTCGGACAAGCTATAGCTATATCTTGAAGTCTACATTTAGGGCCAGCCACTCGTAGGGCTTGGTAACAGTGTAGTGCTTCATCAAGGATATCCATTTCCATTCTAAGCTATTAAACTCAATCCCATCTTAAGATAACCTTAACCCCACCTTTTGTAGTAGCGCAACGGTCTGCTATAATTAAATTACCCTCCTCGATGTACTTCAACCGCCTCTAACAACTGTTTCCCACTTTTCTGTTCCCAGGTGTACGTTGCCTTGTTTAAGCCGCTGCGCGTGTCGCGCCATCAGTTCAAGAAGGTGCTGAACTGCATGAAGATCGTGCGGCCGCTGAAGTACCAGGAAATCTACGTGCAGGAGAAAATAACCAAAGTCGACAGTTTGTCCCTTGTGCTGTCGGGAAAGTAAGTGCGCGATACCACGCGGCTCGGTCTCTGGTTCGGCATGATAGGCACGCACATAACGCGCATGCTGCATGCTGAAGCGCACGGGTTTGACGTTCGCGAGCACCACGCGAGTTATATGGCGAGTTATGGCCGGAGCAAAAGGGAAGCAGAAATCTGCTTCTTTTTTCCCCTTTTTCTTTTTTGGTTCGCTGCTTTAGTTTGCAATGTCTCAGAACGTCACACCACCGAGGGGGGGACGGTGACGACCCGTTGCAGTGCCGCACGTCGCTACTCGGAGCAACCGCATAGACCGCAAGAGGAGGCTGCGCTATGCTTAACATTGAAATGTTGTTTTTAATATCTCAATCTCCCATATTCTCATTCTCGTACAGATTAGTAGTTTCACAGAATCAAAAAGCGCTTCATATAGTATTCCCTCATCAGTTTCTCGATTCACCCGAATGGTTCGGTGTCTCTACCGATGACTTTTTTCAGGTACATACGCAAATCCTACCAACTTTCTTTGTCACACACTCTCTTGCTCTGTCCCCTTCTTTCCCTACCCCTTTTAAAAGTAGATCCCCCTTTCCCCACAAGAAAGGTGTCGGTGTGTGTGTGTTCGGGTTACTAATCGTTGGGTGTACGCATTTTTTGGCAGGTGTCGATCATGGCGATGGAAGAGTCGCGCGTACTCATCTGGCACCGGGATAAGCTGAAGCTGTCGATCATGGCGGAACCGTTCCTGCAGGCCGTGTTCGATCACATTCTCGGGCGTGATGTGGTGAAGAAGCTGATGCAGGTTACGCAGGTAGGCGACGACGGCCTGACTAGACGCTAGCGAGGCCTGATCTTAATGTAATTTTTTCCTCTCTCTCCTTTTCTGTATCGCCGTAGGTCAGCGAAACGATGGCGCAAAGCAATGGGTGTATTGCGTCAGGTTATGGCGACGATTCGGAAGATAAACCGATGCTGGTGATGAAGAGCAAAGCTTCCGATAATGGTGGGCATGGCCTGACGGCCTTGATCAATCGCCAGCTGCAAGGTGAGTCGGTCACGGTCCACCCTTCGCTTTGTTCGTTATTAGCCCCTTTCCGCCCAACTTCACTACCCAACCCCTCCCACACCCTGTTCAACACACCACCCCACCACTGTTGCCGGTGTAAGGTACTGCCCGCCCCGTCGTTGACGGCTCTCCCTTTTCCCCGTACATATCCGCCATTGCTTCAGTGTTGTAGATTAAAGGTACATTGCACTTTTTCTTCACCTTCTTTGTAGTACACACAAAACACAATAAAAGTTACATTACACACGCTTTCTTAACAAATCCTCTGCCCGTGTGTGTGTGTGTGTGTCTGCATTCATATATGGTTTATCGTTCAATGTTGAGTTTGTGGGGCTATGTTATCTCCTGCCAATCACTAATGATTAGGCGCCTTGCACGATTATGTCTATCAATATGCGTGTGCTGTGTACCTGTGTGTGTGTGTGTGCGTGTGTATAACTGAATGCAAACTGTGCACATACCTAACGTGTTGGATTAGTTTTTGTTGTTGTTAAGGCTTCAATTCAATTCGCAATTACATAGTTGTTTTTATGAATTTACTTTCTATTTTTTTCTTTTCATCTTGCCCCCATTGTGCCCCACGTGCGCCGTAGTTGTAAAAGCCTGTGTAAACAACCAGAACGTTCCCACGAGCGAGGGTGTCGTCGTTAGGGCTCAGCCTAATACTGTGTAGTCGATCTCGATTCGGTCATTGCGATGCGATTGCTGCGTGCTCTCAAAATCTTAACTTAACTCGAAGGCGTCTTTTAGTAAAAACCAATTGAATCATTGATATTTTCGAGCTCTGCAAAATGTGTTGCGTTGAATACTACGCTCAGGGGTGGATCACAAGAAAAGTATGCAGATGCTTGGGGCCTGGAGCTTTCAAAGGGCCCCAAAAGGGGTTTCTTCTTTTAAGCTGGTTGTTAGGTCTTTGGAGCTAACATAGAGAGCTGCATAAGAGACCTTCCCTTTGGTCTCTGACTCAGGCCCAATCAGCACGTGTTCGACGTGTTAGGGGCCTCCAACTTTCATTCTGCTTAGGACCTTTAAGGGGACCTGATCCGCTACTGACTATGCCACGAGTTAAGTTACTGATGAGATTGAGTCCCAGATGAGATAGTGTCCTCCCAAGTCCCAACTCCTTTCTCTTTATCATTCAGAGTCCCGGCTTTCATCCTTCCCAGAGCATTGCGCTATGCTAGTTGTGCTGAGGCGTTTTTTTCCCTACTTCTTCTTCTTGTATCTTGTGTGATTTTGTTTCTGTTTTCGTATTGTTTTCTTCGTTTGTTTTTGTTTTTCACTTTTTAACTTTTTTTATTGTAGATGAAAATGTTCCCCTACTGACGGTCGGCTCACTGTACTCTGGCAATGCACTGCTGGAAAAGGTGTACCACGAATAGGTGGTGTTGCATGCATGTTTCTGCCGCCGACCCCGATCGTCTTCGCCCCCTATTTGTGCTGGCTTGACCTTGGCCTCCTTCATCATTCCTGACCAAAACTAACCCCATTCATTTGACGTACCAGACCAACAGACATGGAGGAGGCTGAGAGAGAGAGGAAGAGAGAGAGAGAGAGAGCGAGGCAGTGATCAACCACTAAATACCAGGAAGGAGATTTAAGACCGTCTATGTTGGAAAATCTTGGAGGCTCGTAAAGTCATCGAGAGGAAGCCTGTTTTGATAGTCATATTATGCGCTCGCGCCAGTCATGCAAGCATGATTCATTGTCCAAATATTACGATTAGGTTCACGGAACACGCAGTGAAGCACTGTGGTCACTGGAAAGACTGGTCCACGACCACGACGATGAAAAGTCAGCCACGGAGCAACGCCCGCCAGACCCCCATCCCCCTTTCTCCCTATTAAAGATGGGAATAACTCAGTGATGTCAATTAAATCAGGATGAGTGAGGTAGAATAGTGAGTTAAATCTTATACTCATTCTTTAAGAGTTGAATCTTGAGCAATGATTTAACTCTCCGTACCGACTAACCACTCACTCACTATGTTTTAACTTACTCACTATATTTTAACTCATTCACTATGTTTTACTCACTCATGAGTTAAATATTGCTTCGATAAATTAAAACACGTTGGTAAGATGATTCAAGTCAAAACAATTTGTGTTAGAGATATAAATAATGTAATGCGGTGTTAAACTCTCTCGTGAGTGAAAACGAAGCGAGTACGTTGAATCGTAGTGAGTGAGCTTAAAACGTAGTGAGTGAGTGGTTATTCGGCACGGAGAGTTAAATCATAAGTGAGTTGAAGTAACTCTTAGTGATGAATTAAATCATCTCAGTCATAGCTAAGATTTAACTCATTCACTCATCCTGACTCAGTTTGCACATCCGCCCTGCACTACCCCCCGTATCCCCCTCTCTACTATATGCTCAACCAATCGGTCGGCCGTTCTCTGGTAGCTTCCAACAGTTACGATCCATGTGTTTTGGGTTTCAAGCGGAAGCCGCGGGCTAATCTATGCATGCCATTTTTAACGTCTAGTACACGGTTATTATGTTATCATACCTCTACGTAATATTTAGTTTTTCAGTATCCGGTTTTTACTTTAACAACAACAAACAAACAAAACCGCTCGCCACCAGTTAACCATTAAACACCGCGTATCGTATAGAAACAGTGAGCGGTGCATACCACGACTCTAAACGCAACTAGCTACACTAGGTAGCCGGCCAGCAAGCGTGCTGCGAGGATAGAGAGAACAGGGACAAACAGGCTAATTTTAATCACCTAACGTTAAACTTCAACAAGTGTCACTGAAGCGATGCAGTGCGCTTTCAATACTATTCACGTCATAAAACCAACCGTCCACATGTTTAAATCAAATGTTTGAATGTAGTCGAGATATAGAGCTTATACACAGGGTGAATCATAACATGGATCACAGGGGTTTCGAATGCAATGCATCCACAACGGGATTACAATGTTCCACTGTCTGGTTGAAACATTCTACCGAGTGATTCAAAGGTTCCATTCTATGTTCGGAATTTGCGCAATTTGCTTTCAAACATGTCGGACGGTTTGTTACGTTGACCTACAATAAGACTGTATCTGTTACTTGATTTTTTTTATCCTTAACGCTAATTCGCTTGTCGTTTAATTTTCAATTTCATGGAGCTCTTTGCGTGTGTGTTTTTTACTCGTTTTGCAATAGAAACGCGTATCTAATTTCTGTTGCTTTCGCTTCTATGTATTCGCATGTCTTAAGCAACCGTTTTTCACTTACAATTAATTTTTTTTTATTCTCTCTTTTTCTGCTTTTGTTTTATTTTTTTCGTACGATAAACTTGCTTCATCTATTTCATTCCAATAAGTTATCCGTTTTGTTCTCTTTTTCTGGTAACGAATGTGTCACCAAACACTTGCCACGCATTTAACGAGTTTAGCGAACACACCCCTTCTGCCCACTTCTTTCTTCCCCTATTTCGATTTCCTCACCCTCCCCCGTTTTCTTCTCACACCAGCCCTCCTTTTCATCCCTGTTTAGCTAGGCAAAAAACTGCAATTTTTATATAATTTCTTACCATTCTTACCACCATTGTTACTGCGAAAATGTTGTTATCCAATCCCGCCTCCACCCACCCTCTATTGCCACAAAAGCTCTCCCACGGATCTCGAAGTATTATTACTGTGGTAAGTTTTCACAATGTATCCATCGTTTGACTATGGTTTTATTGATCTTTTATTTAAATTTTGGCAATTTTTTATTTTCTTTCTTTTTTTTGGTTTGGTTTCCACTCGTTTTGCTGATCGTTAGCTAAAATGTTATAGCCACGGATCATGATTTTTGGTTTGTAATAAATTAAAAAAAGAGATAAATTATTGAACTATGAACAATTAACACATCAAAAAGCAAATCTAAAAATACTTTCTTGTTTAACAGCAACAGGCGAGATAGAGTCGCCGGGTCGGTAATGGCTTTCGGTTTGTTTTTGTGTTCCATTGCTTAGGCAGTGCTTTACATACACTCGGTAGTCGATAAAACACGATTACTGCTAAAAAACGAACACATGCTACTAACATCGAACATGATGTTATTCTGTTTTTATTTCTCGAATAGATTAGAGTGATTAGGGATTTTGACCCCCACCCAAAAAAAAAAGAATGATGCGGTTATCCCGAATCGAACAAAGACCGTTTGGAAACTTTTACACAGTCCCATAGTGCTCTTAGATGGGGAAAACGGAAAACACTAAAAGAATACCATTTTTGTTTTGTTTGTTTAATTCTTTCTTTACGTTTTGTTTGCTAGTGGATAAGTTTTTTTTGTTTGTTTTTGTTTTTTTCTTCTTTAGTTTAAGTATCATATAATTGAACCGTTGGTTCGTCGGGTGCGCGCGCGCGTTAGACTTCACACAAGAAGGATTTAAGTTACCTGTTCTCTTCGTAACAACGAAATCGCAAGACTTTAAGAGAGACACACCTAGTGAAATACTATTATGTGTATAGTAAGCAAATGCGAAAAAGGATAATAATTAGCATTGGAAAGGAAATGATATTAAAAAAAGAGCGGCATACTTTTGCTACATTTATGCATTTAATAAGCAAACAAAAACGGCAAACAAAATTTAAAAACAATTTAAAAATAAACCAATATAACACAAGCTTTGGGTAAAACCCGAACCCGTGCGACTTTGACGCGCAGCAAAAATATTTTCCTTTCTCTGCTAATGCATCCATCCATTATCCCTAGTGTGTGGAATGTCACCTCACTCTCTCTCTCCCTTTATATGTATATGTAATTTTTGTGTATGTGTTATTGTACCCGTGTATGTGCGTGTATGTGTGCATTTTGTTTTATTTAAAAAAAAAACAACGTTAGTGTGGGTATCCCGACACGTGCAACACCCGCACTGATATATGCAAAGTAACAAACGAAATAAACAAAGAACTGGAAGATAAGGGAAGAATGAAATAAAATCTAAATGTGTAACAAACTAGTAAAGTGTTTTTTTGTTTTGTTTGACTGGTCTTTTTTTTTTGTATGCGTGCATTTTTTCTGTTTGGTTTTCTTTTTCGTTTATTTTATGTGGCCTGTGGCAATTTTTCTTGGTTTCTTAGTGTTATGCTTCTGAATGTGAGAAAAATAATAAGATAAAAAACGGATTGGCACTTCGCTCTGTGCCGTGTTAAAAAACGTTAAAACCATAAAAACGTTAATTTTTATGTTTTTCATATTAACTCATTTTACTTTTAAAATAGTAAATTTTTTATATAACACGTTTTCTTTTATTATTGTTGTTTTTTTCTGTTTGCTGTGCACAACTGTAAACCCAATTTCGGTTTTTGAATGTTTGTTATGAAAGATACGCGTTTTGTGTCTACTCTCTGTTCAAAATATGTTAACTAACCGTGCACAGGTAATGGTTCTATGTGATGTGTGTGTTCTATTTTCTTGAAGAAAAAAAAAAACAATGTGTGTTGTTGCTGATTTTTTCGTTTTTCTTTATTTTCATCTACTATTGCCATGTTGATGATTGTCATCTTGTCAAAAAAAAAGATTGCAAAATCTTTCAATTAAAATAAACATCGTGTAACTTAAACTATTTTTAATTAAAATTGAAAATCAAAAACATCTTATTTTTTATGTTCAAAACCATAACCACTTATCAGTATCTTAGTTGCCCCTAGTGCATCTACCGCCCACTCGCGGCAAAAAAAACGCACTGTAGATGATGTTGCAATTCTCTGTTCTCTGTGGCCCTCTTTTAGTAGCAACCGATCATAATGCCTGGCGGCTGGGACGAATCGACGAAACCGACCACGAAACGGCGGTATAGGAGTCCGGGACCATTACGGATGGTAGGACTCCCTGTTTCACCAGCATCGCGTACCCCGGACGGTGAGAATGAGGCCGGTGCTGCTGACAGAGAGAGAGAGCTAGAGAGAAGTGCACAACACTTTCAACACAACCAATTTTGTGATACTATAAATGTTATTATCTGTAAGACGCGCCTGTCTGATGATGGTGGAGACTAAAGGTTAAAAAAATGGGAACGATAGTGTAAAAGATTATTACAAAAAGGAAAATGAAGATCTCGTAAGGAATTGTTGGATAGTGAATGGTTTTAGGATTTGACACTGTTGACGGATGAGACTTTGCGAGACTAGCATTTAAGCAGCTTCAGGTTAAATCACTGGCTAGAGAATGAAAGAGAGAGATAAAGATATGTAGGATACGGCATATAACATAATGAAAAATCCGATAAACTTCATCCCTGTACGGTGGATCGGCGAAGTTTAAGGCCCAGCTACAACAGACCGTCATTGTCTTTCTCCCTTGGTCTTCGTTCCGTTTCAGTTCAGCATATACTATCGCTCACACCTTCTCATTCCATTTTTTTGTTTTTTTGGATAGTATTTTTGAATTTTAAATACTACAAAAACACACACACACACACATACAAAGAAATAATCATTTTTACTCCAAAAAAAGGGTAACAAACAAAATCCAACCAACCAATTACTACAATCTCTATTACGTAAACTTAATACAATTTTAAATGACAATACTATTAACGACGCGTTCGTCTTGTGATTGTTTTCCAAACTCTACTCTTGATTAAACGAATATATTTAAACGAAACAAAACCAAAATCGTATATACACGTGATGAGGCGTAAGCTGCGAGGGCATTGTGCGAAAAGGGTACGCTAGAAAGCGAAGTGTTGTTAGTAGAGTAGGGTTGGATCTTTCGCCTGATATGTTGGATGCATGTTTAGTGGGTCGCGTCGATGTGTGTACTGATAGGAGCTAAGTTTTCAATTTTTGCAATCGCTTGCCTTACGAATACTATCGAATAATACAGACAACAAGAACAGACAACAATACTCATTCTAGTCTTCTGCTACGTTAGGGCTACTGTCTATCCTTAGTTATAGCCGTACTGTAGTAGCATCGCGGATGGATGAGCCGTGTGCAACAGCGGTAACAATACCGAGCCTGTTGCACAATTGCATACATTGAGGAGCACTTGTGGGCCTGAGCGGTTTACAAGGTATGCAATGCACGCACGCACATCTTTAAGGAGGTTATCATCCGGAAGCTGAGCTCGACTGGTTACCTTTAGGCAGAATCGAGCTCTAGTAGTGTCCTGGTTGATAGCCTGATACACTGATACCATATTCTATAGCCACACCTTTATTTTTTTATTACTCAAAAATTACGTAAAACTTTTTTCTTACAAACTTTTTCAATGGGTTTTAATGGAGTTTTTTTTTAAATTAATAAGCTTAAAAAATTAGAAAATATTTAGATAAAAAAAATTATTTTCTTGGAATTTATGCAAATATTGAACTAATATCTGTAGCCGTACTAAAAGTTTTTGGACTAGCTGAAATTATTATAAAGGATAAGTTTAAAACGCTATTTATTAGTTAAATGGTATTAATTTGGTTTATTTTAGTACACGCTATAGAAATTTAAATATTTCAATTTCCCTCAAACCGTCACACAACCAAAATTTATAGAAAAATGTTTTAAATGTTGTTTCGGGTCTTTTCTAGGAAATTAACTTTGACTGTTTATAAAGATCTTTTTATCCCCGCATAAGATCGTCTTCAATTGAGAAAGAAGCATTTAAACAGTAGGCAATTATTGTTTGTCCCGAAAATGCAAAAAAACTATCCACTTGGTGGTCTTTTTTTATAAAAAGGTGTCAAGCCGTAATACTGAAAATATAACTGAATGTCCCTTTTTTCTTGACAAACAGTCTGGCCTGGCCGTATTGCTATTTACAAGATGTCTTACATGTATACATCTTCAAATGATACAAGTACGAATCATAGTCAAACTTTTCGTGCTTATTCAATCTCGGTCTAATAATGTTCCTATTTGTACGGTAATTCGGTGTGTTACGTTATTTTCTCTTTATAAAATAATGTTTAGCTGTAATTTTAAGAGGGCCCTAAATAAGGCCGTCCTTAATGAATAAAAAAAATCCGGGGTTGAAATCTCATGGGGGCTATTTTCCCATAATGAATTCTTGGCTATCCAACAATCAATAAGTCTAGTATGCCAGGCCTAAGAGATCGTAACTTTAGTAGACTTTTTAGTGGAATTTGAGGACGCTTAAAACAATTATATATTTTTAATGGTAAATTTTAATCTTTTTCATTGAATCCTTCGTTTCTGAGATTTATTTAATTCTTTTAGTGTCAATTTGGTGATTTGTTAAGTTTCCCGGCGATATAAGATCTGGATTCGCCTACCTTGTCATATTTTTTTCTTCAACCGGTCTTGTCGGTTTTCACTTTTAAAACGTATTTAAAAATATAAAAAAATATTATGAAATTATTTGTTAAGTACGTCCATAGACATTGTTTGCTCGAAAATCGAAAAAAATATTTAAAAAAAAACAATGCAATATTGTGTACATTTATGGTGCAACTGTAGGAATTGGTATCAGTGTAGTGTTAACAACTCCGAGTGATTGTGCAATTGTGCATACATTGAGGAGCATTTTTTCAGCTTCAGGGCGGCTCACAAAGTATGCAATCGGCGGCTATCATCTGGATCGCTTAATCTAGCCTCTGTATGCCGCTTGACCGTGTGCAGCCTTTCACAAACCGGTGCTCAAAACGCGATCTGTCAGTGTTTGAGTACGCGTACTCGCCTGCACCCGTCACGTGCATGTGTGCTTTAAGGATTCCCGTAGCCCACTTACTCACACGCCCCTAAAAAAACCATAATTTCCCTGCTGGCCAATCAGCTCTACCCGGTCCTATCCGGCCAAATCGAGATAGGCTTGTTAGTGGTGGTTAAATTGACCGTGTTTAGTGTAGTGCAGCCAGGTGACATTTAGAGCAAAAGAACAAACCAAGCAAACAAACAAAAAAACTACACTGGATCGTGTGTATGTGTCTCTGTGTGTGACATTCGATGTGCATGTGTTTTATTTGAACGTTATATTGTGAAGGAAGGAAAAAAAATCACACAAAGCAGGTTAACGTACGGTGCGCACTGTTCTACGGAGCAGTTGTTTTAAAACAAAACCCCATATGAATAGATATATACAATAATTATAGATATATATACATATAATATATAAAGTATAAATATATTTTCCCCTTCCTAACCTCTAGACGTTCACACAGGTCGGGCACGTCAAAATACGTTACAATTCGTTTTCTTCATTTTCTAACGGAATGACAGCAAAATGACAGTGTTAGTGTTAGTGTACACGGTGCATTGTATACTTACGGTACAGAAACCGTCTACTTGCGCCTAAAGTTAGGCACGGTGTATAACCACGAACCCAGTTCGATCGCCGACTTCGTTCTCCTTTGATCACTTTGATCCCTTCTGATGCTTACGTTCCATCCGTTTTCCTAGTGAAGCCCAAATTTTTCTCCCATTTTTCTTGTTACCCTGTTACGCAGACGAAAGTAGATGATCGTATAGTTATACAAAAATTTAGGCAAAACTAAAACAAATGAGGACAGCAAAACAAGGAACAAGAAAATCAGTTAAAATTTCAACCAAACAATGTGATGTCCTCGAATGCTCGGAATGACTCCGGCAATGGAAATGATACCTGTGGCGGAATTGTTTCTCCCAAATAAAAAAAAAACTTTTTCCCGGTTTAGATAGGACAAAATAATCATCCGGCGATTATGCCAACACGATGAGATGGAACAGGGAAGACCGGAAACCAAAACTCATCTCAGAAAAAAAACATGACGTAAAACGGGGAACTCCTGAACACTCCTCGGAACGGTAAAACTAGGGCGAGAAAATTAAATAACTTACGCAAATCCCTCGCAAACCGCAGTATCTGATGAAAGTGTCAATGATTTTGACAAACACTCTAAAGTTAAATAGTTCAGTGTGGGCGCAAACGGTGAAACCACAAAAGGTCGCGTGATTTGAAAAATTGAGAAGAATTAACGAAAAGCAGAAAAAAAACTAAAAACCCAACAAAAAAAAACGTTGCATTTACACACAATTAACACAATTTAGTGAAAAGAAAGGTGTATGATACAATCTAGACAATTTTAATGCCACTTAGCCCGGGGACCTGTCCCGGGGTATTTGGGCAGATAACCGGCGTGTAGGTTGACAGATATTTGATAAAAAGCAGAGTAAAAAAATCCAACAAACTAACACATAGACACATACAACAGCAACAGGAAACGGAAGAAACAGTGAAATAGAATCAGTAACTATTGGGATATGTTGTTGTACGCGGTCGGAGTGTTTTACTTTCTCTGAAGAGTTGGACTGGAAAGAACAAACTTTGCTCGGTGTTTTCCTGACTGTGACCTGGAAGCCGTCATGGAGTTAAACAAGTGTTAAGAGTTGAAGTTGTTGTAGAGTGAGATGAGTCACCAGAACGCCAATCCTTTTACCAGGAAACTCGGGTCAGGGTTGCTTCAACCACGGCTGTATCCGATATCTGAGAGATTCGACTCCGCCAGAGCCAGCCAACGAGCTTGCAGGTGGCCCGGTAGTGTTATACGATATCTTGGACTATCCTGATGGAGGACTACAATGGAATCTTTGATGGTGTGTGCGAACAGAGCGTTCGGAGAAGGTGATGAACAGCTCAGCTAGCTAGCTGTCTGGTGGGACATAAGTCCGGCATCCTCATCACTCGTCCCAGCCGGCTTTGGTTAGGATATCTGTATACCCAAATAGTTCATTATCCTTCTCCACACGCCCTGTTCGCATACATTGCTAAGCGTTATCCTTGGCAATTGTAGATCGAAGGTCCTCCGTCAGCAGAGTCCAGGATTCTTGAGAGAGAGTTCTCCGTATAGGACTACCAGACATATCAATTTACTATATATCTAGATATTCGTGTGTTGCAGGAGTTTCCTCGATCGCAGGAGTATGATCGCAAGGTACCAGAACCAAGATCGTTCTCGTCAACTGATACTCTGCTTCTCAGTCGGCAAGCAATCTGATTGGCAGGCAAGGACCTAGTCTCTTCTTTCTTCTGTCTTGGCGTAACAATCTCTCAGGTCATGCCTATCATTTTTGGCTTACTAGACTTATTATTACCGCCTAGTTGGATAGTTAGTCCTCACTATGAGGGAACGGCCCAGATGAGACTTGTACCCCGGTCCTGCCGTATGAAGATCGGCGCCGCTGTCGCGTCTTACACTGGGTCGACCCAGGGACCTAGTCTTCGTTGCATTGATCCTCAAACTCAACCCTATCGATCACGCAGTTTAGTCGGGGTTGTGCCTCATACACCGTACGCCACAAATGTCCGTCCGATGAAGTCGATGTCATCCGCAAAGAGAAGCAATTCGAGAGATCCCCAGAGATCGTAACCTCAGTTGATGAAGTCCTTGCGGTACGCCTAGGGAATCCAGCCGTTCTGGGCCTTTCTAAATTACTCCGGTGGTGTGGGTGTGCAAACTGCCCAACTTACTTACTTACTTATCCGGCGCTACAACCGCTTCGCAGTCTTGGGCTGCTGCAACAACTCACTATACCGCTCACGGTTCAGTGCTTTCGTCTGCTAATCCGTTATCCCGGCCGTTCTGGTGGACGCATCAACGACATTACTCAATCTCAGTTTGGACCTACCGTAAAGGACTTTACGGGCTGGGTCGTCTGGTGTCATTCTCATGATGTGATCAGCCCACCGGAGCCTGGCGACTCTAATTTGCTGCACGATGGTGAGATCACCGTACAGCGCTCGTGGAGCTCGTCATTGTAGCGTCTCCTCCATTGTCCTTCCACACATACGGGGCCAAAATTTCCTCTAGAGCATCTTCTTCTCGAACGCGGCTAAGAGGGCTTCGTCCGTTTTGGACAGAATCCATGTCTCAGAGGCATATGTGAGTACTGGGTGTATAACTGGGTTCTGTTCAGTCCTAGCGTCGTCCGTCGCGACAGGTATTTAGAGTGGAGAAGTTTCCTCAGGCTTTAGTATGACCGGTTGGCAACCAGCACCCTTGCGCATAACTCAACATCAATGCTGATGTCGGTGAGATGGCTTTTGACCCCAAATAGGTAAAGTTTTGGACGACTTCAAGATTGTGGTCACCTATCTGTACATCACCCCTGCGTGGATCAGTGTTTGTAAGCAGGGCCGCTGGTGGAGCCACCATCATTTTGGATTTCGCCTCGGTAATCTCTAACCCGAGGTTTTGTGCCGGAAGCTCGATCGTTTGATAACATTCTGCTACATAGGAGAGCCTCAAACCAATGATGTATATGTCATCAGGGTATGCCAGGACTCTGGATTGTCTTGTAGAAGATGGTCCCCGAAGTTTCCACCTCCGAGGCGCGGATGGCTCTCTCTAGCGCCAGAATGAAAAGGAGACATGCAAGCCCATCTCCCTGGCGTAAGCCCTTGGTGGTAGCAAAGGGCCCTGAGAGTTTTCCATCCACCTTCACCTGGTTTGTGATGTTGGCCATTGTCATACTTACAAGCCTGGTAAGCTTGGCCGGGATTACAAACGAACTCATTGTGTCGTATAGTCCCTGCTGTCATATGCGGCTTTACAATCAAATGAAGCGAAGGTAGGAGCTGTTGCTCCGCCATCTCTCCAAGATTTGCCAATCTTCTCCAAGATTTGCCGCTTCGTGAAGATCTGGTCAGTGGTTGATTTTCCTCTCTGATAGTTTCCGACTATCTCTTCGACGAATGGGACAAGTCGATCTTGTAAGATAAGAAAATCTTGTAGGCGGTATTCAACACCGTAATACCCCTGTAATTGCTGCAATCTAGCCTATTTCCCTTCCTGTATATGGGATTGATGATACCAAGATTCCAATCACAAGGCATCGATTCGCTATCCCATACTTCAGTAATAATTTGATGAATTTCCTGCTCGAGTGCTGCACCACCGTTTTTGATCAGTTCGGCTACTATTCCGTCGGTGCCTGGTGCCTTGTTGTTCTTGAGCCGACGGATGGCCATTCGTGTTTCATCTATGCTAGGTGGCAGTAGCATGATATCATCTACTAGTGGAGCCTCTAGCTGTTCGTTGAACTGATCATTTAGCAATTCATCAAAGTACTGAGCCCATCGCGAGAGGACCTCTGGCTGGTAACTGACCAGATCCCCATCCTTATTCCGACAGCAGGTCACCTTAGGTCTAAAGTTATTTCGGCGACCTGCTATCTCCTGGTAAAACTTTCTTCCTGGTCCGTAACGCACTCTGATTTCTTGAAGTTCCCGCACCCGCTGCTCTTCCCAAAGTTGTTTTTTGGTGCGGTGAACTTTTTTTTTTTTGGGCGGTCCGGTGGCCGAGGCGACAGCGGCGCCGGTCTTCACACGGCAGGGCCGGGGTTCAAATCCCATCCATACCGCCTCCCCGTACGAAAGGCTGACTACTTTTCTACGGGTAAAATTAGGTCACAGAAAGCCAGAAATGGCAGGCCGAGACCTCTCGAGGTTGTAGTGCCACAGAAGAAGAAGAAGAACTCTTTTCTCTTCTCTCCTGAGCCGTGAGTATTCCTCTGCGCATGCCCGCGTTCTATGCCGCTGCTGCATTACTCGGTATGCGCAGTTTTTACGTTCTGTCACATGTCTACATTCTTCGTCGAACCAGCCAGATCTGGTGTTGCCCCGACGTGGTGGGAGTGTGGAATTGGCACAGCTTATTATTTTTGTTTTTAGAGCGTTCCACCGTTCGCTCGTAGTTTCATATTTGTTTTCTGGTAGTAGAGCCTCACCTAAAGCGGATTTGAATGCCTGTTGGACGTGACTGTCTTTTAGGGAGTCCGTGTTGAGCCGAGCCTGCGTGTTAGCTTCGCCCCCATTGACGCGGGGACGGGCGATTCTGCAACGAATCACTAAGCCAACCAAATAGTGATCGGAATCGATGTTGGCCCCTCGATACGTTCTGACGTTCAACAATCTCGACTGTCTTCGGCGGCTAATCAACACGTGGTCTATCTGATTGGAAGTGGCTCCATCCGGAGACACCCACGTAGCTTTGTGAATGTCTCGGCGCGCAAACTTGGTACTTCCCACAACCAGATTGTTTGCAGCTGCAAACTGGACCAATCTACTACCATTGTCGTTACTGTGCTCATGTAGACTGTGACTTCCAATGTATTGGCGGTACATTGGCTCCCTACCGACTTTTGCATTGAATTCCCCCAGGATGATTTTAACATCGTGCCTGGGACACTGGTCAATGATTTTTGTGAGGCGGCCATAGAACAGGTCCTTCTCCTCTTCATCCTTGTCTTTGGTAGGGGCGTGAACGTTGATGAGGCTGATGTTGAAGAATCTGCCTCGCATGCGCAGGGTGCATAGCCTATCATTGATAGCCTTGAAGCCGATGATTTCGGATTTCAGCCGCGGACCGACGGCGAAACCCGTTCCGAGCATATGGTGGCGGTCGTGGCAGCTGAAGTATATATCGTAGCGGCTACTGCCACGCCTGTTATGCACACCATTCCCTAACCAACGGATCTCTTGTAGAGCTACGAGGTCCATGTTCAGTATGGCTAGGGCGTCATCAAGTTGCTTCAAGGCTCCGGCTCTGTAGAGAGTGCGTACGTTCCATGAGCCCATAAGAATGTTATTTTTTAGATGGTGCGGGGGTCTGATATCGTGGAATCCGGGTATCGCATAACTAAGCTAAGCTAAGTTTAAGCTTTCCGTAGTCGTTGAGTTACTTGAGGCAGGGTGACTGGCCCTGCGCTCAAGCCCCCAGGTACCTCTGGAGGGCCTCGTGGCAGTCAAGCCCCCAGGCGACCTGCTATCTCCTGGTAAAACTTTCTTCCTGGTCCATAACGCACTCTGATTTCGTGGAGTTCTCGCACCCATTGCTCTTCCCTAAGCTGTTTTTTCAGTGCGGTGCTCAAGTACCTCATAAAAATATTTCAGGACGGGTATCTAATGACCATATGTCCTGACAAAGAGCATGTTCAACAATTTCAGCTTGCATTGAAAACCTTTCATTGTGGGTCATCAACATACGTGCCAGCATCCCAGGGAATCTCTACAGTTGCATGGTGCTCAATAGTTCCGGTTGATCTTTGGTATAGTAGACTGCCTTGAAGTCAATGAATAGGTAATGTGTGGGGATTTGATGCTCCTGTATTTTCTGGAGGATCTACTGTAGAGTAGAAATTTAGCCAGTATTCTACTCTTCTCCAACAATTCCAGTATGGTAGCTTTCGACGCAAACTGTAGTAAGAGGGGAGCAAGTCTGGAGACTAGTTCACCTGGTTATCTGACTGACCTGGGACTTCCTGGTTGTCCGGACGGCACAAATCCTTACCGAAAGCCAGTAAATGAAACCTCTTCGGTCTCATCTTGATTAGCTTTGCCTCTTGCTATCACAGTTGGCCTCTGTTTTCAATTTTACCTAACCGTCAGTAGAACTTGTCTGGTAAACTTCTTTTTCTATTTTCCTTTCGTTTAGCATATTAAACAGATTGCAGATAACACGGTTCTCTTTGCCTTGCTAAACTGCAATTCCGTTAGAGTAAATGTCATTTTAATGTCCCATGTGTCTGTACAATTTCATCTCGATGTTATACAGTCAATCCTTCCGCCAAACGGGCTGTATCGGGTCTGCCATCCAAAAAAAAGGGTTCCGATCGGTAAAAAGGTTAAAAGAGGTTGAACAGAGCCACAAAGAGCGAGATGAAATCGATACGGCCACAATCCAAAGGAGAACAACCCTTGACTCGGTAATGCGATACCCGGTTGGTGTGGCACACAAAGTCTGGCATGTGCTGTGATCAGCTTTTGTAACTGTTAAATAATGCGCAAAAAAGAAATGCAACAAAAAAAAACAGAATTTCCTGTGCACAGCGCAATCGGTGTGTCATTTGTGCAACTGTTGCACTTCAATTCGTTACGTATGATGCTGCCATCTGTTGAGCGGTAGCGCGAAGCTGTGTATTTTACCGCGCTGCGACGCATAAATGCGCAGTGCGTTAAATAGCACGATCGTTTGGGGTCATTCGCTTTCCATCATCTGCGGGAAACACAGGGGAAGTTATGCAGTTCATCGCTCGTGCGTGAATAAGCAGCGTACGTGTATGGAAGAGCAGGAGCGACTGCATTCTCCCGAAGGGTGAACAGCCCACGAAGGCAGGGGTTTTCGCTCGTTTCATGATCGTGCTTTTATGAAGTTTGTTACGGTAAAAGTGTTCATCCACTTCGTTTTAACGGCTTTTCGTGAGAAGAGTCATCATTTAATAGTTTTTTTTAATAAATACACCTGAAAAAGACACAATAAGGTGCTAGCCGTCATACTTAAATTATAAACAAAATAAATACACATAAAAAAGAGTCGGAAAATATGGAACGCACTTTCGAAATATCCTCTGGGTTTTTTTTTAAATAAAATTGAATGAAGATAAACATATCAGACACTTGTATTGAGGATTGACTATTCAACTACGTGGTATCATTAGGTCTAGTAAGCCGAAAATGGCAGGCAATGACCTAATTAAGAGGTCGTTAGGACATGAAGAGAGAGAGAGATACAGGGAGAGTGAGAGAGAGAGAGACCAGACGTTTAAACCGCTTAGCGGGTTTGGTCTGCTGCAATAAATCTTGATACAGCTCTTCTGCTAATCACACGCACCAACGCCAACATTCGATCCCAATTTGCGCTTACAACGCCTCTTTTTTCCACGTAGAATGCCCAAAAGGACTTTATGGGTTGGGTTGTGCGGTGCCATTCTCATGACATGGCCAGTCCATCGGAGCATGGCGAGTCTAATTCGCTGCACGATGGTGAGAGCTCGTATAGCTCGTCATTGTAACGGCTCGTCCACTGTCCTTCCACACATTCCTTCCTTTGGCTAAAGACTGAATAGATGCCTCTCCCATTCACGGGCACTCAGTTTTGCAACTAAGTTACGCAAAGGGGTATCTTTTTATAATTATTGTTGTGGTGGTCCGGCGACCTAGGCGATAACGGCGCCAGTCTTGCAATGGCAAGAACCGGGGTTCAAATCCCACCCAGACCGCCTACCCGTACGCAGGGCTCACTACTTTGCTACGGGTAAAATTAAGTCACAGAAAGCCAGAAATGGCAGGTGGAGACCTCTCGAAATTGTAGTGCAATTGGCTGGTTGTATAATTATTGTATTATTAATTATTATTACATAATTTTTCACATTTTTGCCTAATTTTTACATAAATTTAAGGTATCTCAGCAGCGAAAGGTGAGTGCCGTGAGTGGGGAGGGCATCTGTTCAGACTTTAACCCTTCCTTCCTCGCTGGCTACTACTACAACCTCGAAAGGTCTCGGCCTAAAATTTTTGGCTTTCTGTGACTTAATTTTACCCGTAGCAAAGTGGTCAGCCCTACGTATGGCGAGGCGGTATGGATAGATCCTTCCAATTATTCTTCTCAGCATTTTCTGCTCGAACGCGGCTAAGATGGTCTCGTCAGTTTTGGGCAGAGTGTATGCCTCAGAGGAGTGTGTGTGTACTGGAGCTATTAAAATTCAGCAACGGAAAAAGTATATTATTAAAATTTATTACTATCACACTTTTCTACATGTTAGCCTAATTTTTCCCTTAATTTTAGGTATGTGAGTAGCGAAGTGGGGTCTTTATTCGGACTTTAGCAATATAATAAACTAAATCACACATAACATCCAGGACATAATGGATGGTAATCACCCCTGCAAAAGTAAAGTTCGGGATGAACCCCTTCCGATCCGGGTTTCTGTACTGCCCGTTGGCTGAAAGTTGTGTGTCGGCGTCGATAAAGCAAAAGCCGAGCAAAAGTTTCCCATCGGTTCGGTAGGGGAACCTTTTCGAGCAGTGATTTTGCTTGCTGCGATGTTCATTTTTCTTCCAGAACAGGCACAAATGTGTGCCCGTGAAGCTCACTGGAATGAATGAACGAATGAACAAGTGTGTGGAAGATTGAGAGAGAGAGAGAGAGAAAGAAAGCGGTACCGTAGATCGTTCACCGAGCCCCAGAATGAACGTTCGTTGCGCGTTCGGGATCGAACATTCGAACGGGAGCGATTCATTCGAGCAGTTGTGACTGATCGAGCCGGACGCGACCACACTCCGGTGCGTACATTGGTGTGGTGTGATCGTGTTATGTCTTTAGAGGAACACGCGCGTCGTAGGACAATCGTTGGCAAACACGGTTATTCGATCGTTGACCAGTTAACGATCCCAGTGCAGAAGTCTTAACGAGTAAGCTTAACTTATTGAACAGTGAGTTTGAAAGTGTTACCGAGGTGTTGGTGAGCGTGATTGTGAAGAAAAGCTATTGATGCTTAATTGTGATATATAATGCAGCAATATGCAGTAAAAGCCAAACGCAGTAAAACGATAGAAATTTTTGATCGAGTGCAATTTACGGGAAGTTTCCGAAAGTGATGGTGAAAAACCAAAATGGTGTACTACGCAAATAAGTCCTAACACTCGTGCACGAAACATTGGTCGTCCCTAGTGTACGTCGGTCCGACAAAGCTAGGTCCAGTGTGATACGATACGTACTAGGTTTTGGGGGGATTTCAACACACAAAATAAAATACGCACACAAAAGGACATTCGCTCATTTCCGGTCGCGGTTTAAAATCGCCCAGCGTCAGTATTTCAATTCCCACAAGTGTCCACTTGTGCAGGGTCGCGCAAGGGGAGGGTAGTCAGGGGTAGTGGTAGGGAGTCGCTAGTGGATCATCATCTCCCCCCTGAGGGGGCTCAAAGCAGCAGTTCAGGCAAAACAGGGGAGCGTGTTTAGTGTACGCAATGTCCAGCGCATGGCCCCCGGGGCCAACCGGAACCGGAAGGGCCCGGAACCGTGGCGGTACGGCACCGCCCATCAATCAATGGCTGGTGGGGCGTCCGTCAACCGTCAACCGTCCGCTATCAACGGTACGGTTGCTGCTGGTGGTAACACTCGCGGTGACTGCCGTCCTGCTATCAAACGGTGCGCACGGGTCGACGGTACCGGCCGCCGGTGAGCTCGGCGAGGACGACTATTCCGGCGCTATTCAGGATCTCGAAACGGGCTGCATCAATCGTTGCCCCGATCAGGTAGGTGATCCTTTTAGCATCTGTTTTCGATCCATTTCATGATTAAATCCAGCTATGATCAAGTTACCAAAAATCTCGGTTCGAAGTCACTGCTCTAGATTGGACTATCATTGACTTGATGCAGTGCGAGAACCTACGCACGCCGTAAAGTCTTAAGAAATTTCTTGATAAATGAGCCTACTGGATCCTAAGGATGCTTAGCCTTAGATCACTTTTGTCTCATCTTGGTTAAAAAGTCTAGCTAATTCAACAAACTGAGAAAACCCATACGGAGGGCGGTATGGTGTCTTCCTTCTTGGTCTAACGATCTCTTAGGTCATGCCTGCCATATCTGGCTTACTAGACTTTTTCATACCGCATAGTTTGACTATCCAACAATGGGGGAACGGTCCAGATAGGTTTTGAACCCTAGTCCTGCCGTATAAAGAACGGCTCCACTGTCGCTTCTGCTACTGGGCCGCCCCACATCTGGTGTCCGAAGTGGTAATGACACAGGCCTTCACACGGCAGCACCCCTAGACCTACTCATCCAGCTACGAATAAAACTAAACCACCAAGATCTCCTAAGGTAGTGGTCCAGGTTAAAAAAAACATAATAGGGAAGAATGTATCTCGTACTCCTAATTGACTCATGATTGATGCAGGTGCACCAGCGTTAATAGCTTTATAGCCTCCGATCGAATTGCGCTTCAAAAGCTTGTCGATTGTCGATGAATCAAACCTAACGCGTGATGATGCGCAACAAACGATGTGGCAAAAAAATAATTATGAAGGTGACTATGTGTGCATACGCAAAAAAATGCTAACGCGCAACACTTGCCTGCCATAAAACCTGACGCACCAGAGACGAGCTTCCAGTGGGATAGATGACAGTGTAGCAATTGCTATACTTTATCAAGATCATGTACTCCGCCGGAAGAACGGTTTTTTTTTTTTAGCTCGGAGTTGGAAGTATGCAGTAGTGCCTTTAACGATAAAGTGTATGCTCGCAGCTTGAGTCACGCTAATGAGGGCTACGGTAGGCAAGTGATATAGAATCGATAACCTACTTACCGCCGTCGGAAGAATTTGCTTGAGATGCACTTCTACGCATCTGTGACGCTTCTGTGATGTGCACGAGAACAAAGGCAAGGAATTCAGGTTTCGAAAGGGCTGAAGAAGAAAAAATATGAAACATGGTCTCTGCCTTTAACGCAAGCTACTTCGGGATGTGATGTGATATGTTACCCCAGACAGCTCTCCAGCACTCGATCAAAAAACTTTTACCAGCATCGCATCGAAACGAATTTGCCGTGGGTAACTGCAGAGTCTTGTCCTCAAATTGCAGATATCTGTAAAGTTATTGCTGGTTGCCCGCAAAACGATTGATCTTTCCTCTTCCCTCTTCTCACCTTTTCCCTTCCCTTTGGACCCATTTTTCGCGCAATCGCTCCTCCACCTGTCCTCTCTCCTGGTAGTGAGGGCTGACTATCTAGCCTGGGAACAATAATAAACCTTAGTAGAGCCCGCCGCCATTAACTGACCACGCAAGAAGAAGAAGTCTGCATCCTCCCATTCACATCTGTTTCGCTCTCTCCCTAGTTTGGTGGGTACTACACACATGCATGCACACACCTTTATTGCTCCCGTGTGGAATTGAACACAAGGCTTAGGTGTTTTTTGTCCCATTCACTTACTCACTCTCTCTGAGGAGCATGCCGCCTGTCAACGAGGCTATAAAACGATCGGCATTAGAAGGCCATCGGTTGCTTCCACGGTCTAAGTCGTTGACCAGTATTAAGCGCTGTTTAAGCACAAAATTGGAAGCTGTTTGTGATCGGTCGGATTTTGGTTATCAATTATCTACCAGATACAGGTAAAGCTGTCTGGATGTGGTGTGATTTCCACTGCCGAAGTTTGAGCGCTGCGAATCCGAAGGCATCGTGCGTGAATTGGAATTGGAAGATTGGATGCAGGGTCGCCACATACCGGAGCATAAAGTCCGCCTGCTGCTGGGATGCTGGTGCGCCGTTAGCTTAGCTGCTGCTGCTGCTGCTAATACACTCATAATGGAGGCAAAATTATAATACCTTCCCCGTTCTTCGCCTGCCCCATCGTACCCGGCACAGCCCATCCGTGTTGACCTTATCTGTGACAATTTGTGGTGTTGCGTTTCCACTACCGTGCACACGATTGCGCCTCCGCAATCGGTAAGCGAACAATGCTGTACCTCAGCTTAGCGTTACTCCCCTAACCCGGCCCACTCGCATACCACCTGTTCCACACCCCTCTTAGCCGAGGAATTGAAGGGAGGGAAGAAGAATTTAACGCTCGCGCCTACCGGAACCTGGTGCTGACCTGGAAAAATGATTGGTCCACCACCGTATGCTCTAGTGCATACGGCGGGCAGCAGTACGCTTTTTGGCCCTTTTTTTTCTATTCCCTCAACCTCAACTGCCCGCCGACGGCCCATCGTCTCTACTCGCTCGGCTACGTTTTTTTTCGCATGTGGTTCTGGGGCGGTACGGATTCTGCACACGGACGCTTCCATGTAGAAATGTGGCACGCACTTGTTGCTCGTAGCGGGTACGCGTACATCAACGTACGAAAATGGTGGTTAGAATGAATGGAATGGTTTTTTGTTGTTGTTGTCGTTTTTTTTTTTGCTGTGATGTTGACGATTCTAGTGACTGTAAGCCAGAGCTGGTTTAGACGGTAAATCGTTGACGGCGTCGCTGCTAATTCTGGAAGCTTAGTGTTTTCATATAAGCCGAGCATTTATGAAGATTATTTTCAGATGATCATCGGATCTTCCTCCTCTTCTTGGGGATAACAACTTCCAGGGCAGATACGACGAATGCCCTTCGGTCCTTTCGAAAGCAATCGATTGCTGGCGACGTTTCAGTAGGTTTTAGTGAAAACATTTTGGCTCCACTTTGACCATGGACTTCCGCTTTTCCAGTACAACACCTGGACCAGAACCAAGATTTAGTTTAAGAACTATTCGCTCTGAGATTTTTTCAGAAACAGACTCCAACGATTCTGTAATCCACCGATTTCTGGATTAAAAGATCAATTACGAGGTGCGGTAACGATACGTCACGCGGTACTGCATTATGAAGTGTGTGTGTGTGGACGTCCCGCCTGATCGATGATGTCAACATAACGGGTGATGAGAACTGTTTCGCACGGAAGCGCCTGGTAGCACGTCGTCAAGGTTTTATGGCTTAGAGCCTTTGCTCTAGCCTGTGTCTTGGGAGGTTACGTTTAATCTCAAGGTGCCGATTAGTCACTATCTACTGATGGCCCAACATTGCTCTAGCCATCAAAGACATTCAGGTAGACTTATTATGTCATGTCTAGTTCTGGGTGATCAATCATCGTATACATTTTAACTGGCTCAACTTTTTAGAAGGTTTGTTGAAGTTACATTACGTTTTATGTAATTTTTCAAGCGGTCTACGAAAATCATTTTTCTTCTGAAATTGAATGTGGGGCTACTGCTCTAGGGGTGGTTCGATAGCCAAGGCGATAGCGGTATCAATATTCATACGGTACGGTTGGGGTTCAAATCCCATATCGACTGTTCTCCCTTAGGGAGGATCGGGCCATCATGACCATGCAAGTCGGTCCAGAAAAAGAAGATCACTCCTGTAAAGGTCTCGCAAGGTCCTACCATTTCTGGCTCTTTTTGTACTGAATAGGTAGTTCTTTATACGGGGGGACGGTCCGATCGGGTTGGCGGAATGCCTGGTCCTGCCTGTGCGAAAATCGATTCCTCGGAAACCTCAGCCAACCAGACCGCGCTCCCGTCATCACTTTGATGGAAATTCTTCAACTTTTTAGACTCAACACAACAATTGGTTCATGAGCCTCTTCTACTACTTTTTTCCCAGTTCAGGCTGGGTTAGAAGTAGTTTAGATTAGCTTGATCGTTTTTCCACGTTCCGAACCGATCGACCGATTCGATTCTGCTCCCTTTCCGGCTATTTCCGTGCACACGCGTATAGCCCATACACTATGTTGATTCTAATTACGTACGTGTTCGGAATGTCTCTCAACCGTCTGCCCATAGTTACACAGTCAATTGAACAAAAAGTCATTTTTATGTCTTCCTTATCGCGTAACGGTGGCCCTGTAACTGTGTCCCCCTCTGTGAGGTCTCGCGGGGTATTTCGAAAAAATCCTTTTAACTTCAATTACAAAAAAAAACACACACACACACACACAACGTCAGAACCACTTCGACGTGGCATGTGTGTGTGCGTTTCTTCTTCTTCTGTAGTCTGTCTTCAGGTTTTTATGTTTGTTTTTTTTTTACGTTCGTCGATAATATTCCCGCGCAAGAGTCCGAGCCACGCCGAGGACCTAATCGTCTTCCCTTTGGTGATTAGATAGTGCTCGGTTTGGAATACGCTCGGTTTGGTACAACGCGCGCTAATCAGTGGTACTAGTGAAAGGAAATAGGCGAGAAATAAAAATAAACCGAAAGGAAAACATTAAACCAATTCCTGCAAAACGGTGAAGTTTCGAGGCAATCAGGAAAGATGATCGGGTTTGGATTTGAGAGTGTTTCTGCTCGCTCGCGAGACAGTTTTGGATGGTTGGAGCAAGCAAAACAAACAAAAAAAACACACGCACACAGGCACAAGGCGATGGTGAAAAATTAGTACAGTCACATCTCGTAAATTCGTGCCAGTGTAAGATCGATAAGAAAAAAAAACAAATGGTGGCACAAGATGGCGCACTGGTCGAACTTCGAGGATCTGTGTGTTACGAAGTGGCCGGGCTTGTTCGCAAGGGCGAGCCAGCATATCAGAGCGCTCCGGCACATCTATCAGGTTGTTTGCGTTTTGCTCGTTCGCTCGCTCGTACCGATTATGACTAACGTCTTCTTTTTGACGCTTTTTGCTTTTGCCTGTCAGTCGAACGCTCCAGCAATCATCGATGCGCCTGGACCCTGCGGGGGAAAACTTTAACTGCACGACCGATCGCATCTCCGTGCCTCACGGAGATGACGGAATAGGTTCTCGCGCACTCACAGGATCAGCCGGGGTAACGCCCTCTCTCGGATGTGTGAGTGCTGTGCCGTACCGACGTCCTCCGAACAGTGTGAACCATCTGTACCGTGTCGAACTGTGAAGCGAGAAGCGTCGTTGAAATGAGGTCCCGTGGCAGCGAAATGATTGCTCTCCTGCCCGGGACCGATCCTCGCGACCCGTCTGGAACAGTCGAAATATTAAAAACAAACTGCCATTTCTTTACGCGGAACTAATTATGGTGGTGAGGTCACGTATAATCGAAGCTACTGTTAACCGCACTGTGTGGCGATGTGTGATATCTCGTCCATCCCTGCCACTCCAAAAAAAAAAAAAGGACCCCAAACACTTCGACTCCTAGAAAACGCATCATTAAAATCCAGCTGCCGATAATGGGTGAAAACTGTAGTTGCCGGTCGTGGTAAACAAAAACCCCGGGCAATGGCGACCAAGGGGTGACATAGTTCAGCCGTGAAATGTCGTAAAATTGAAGCTCGTAAAACCGCGCATGAAGGTTTTGGAAGCTGGCGATAAACGAAATAATTAAATGAAAAAAGAAGAATATTGTTCCTTACCGCTCAGCTACACACTGCGCGTAGCGCTAAATCACCGCCGCACTCAACCCTGGCGGTTTTGTCAGGCGCGAACCTCAACCCCTAGGAGGTCTATGATAACCTGCCACTTTGCCGTCAACGGTTCAGCACCGGTCGCTACGGGTCGACCGACCGATGCCCGAGATCTGGGATGGAACAATTGAAATCCACGA
Organism: Anopheles stephensi; assembly: GCF_013141755.1. Taxonomy (NCBI): domain Eukaryota; kingdom Metazoa; phylum Arthropoda; class Insecta; order Diptera; family Culicidae; genus Anopheles; species Anopheles stephensi. Next base: position 13,241,803 of record NC_050201.1, read on the forward strand.
TCAGTCATTTCGATTGTGTGACTATTGAGTGTTGTGCTGCTGAGCACGCCGGGAGTAATTTGCGTGCAGCATCGAAATGCAACCAGCTGAGGTCACACACAACGAATCCGCGTGTCACCAATGTTCGCCGTCCAATAGCCAATTACCGTACACTGGACCAGGGGAGCGGTGGGGAAAACGAACGTAGGGGGATCACATCGAACTACCCGGTAAAGAGAAAAAGAAAGAGAGAGAGAGAGAGAAAACGAGTTCATACAAATAATAAACGCGTAACGTCAAAACGGCTTTCGTGGTGACGGGGACGTGGTGAGCGCGTCCAACAAAAAAATCCATTAAATTACCCTCCGCATGCAAAACGCAACCAAGTAGATGGGTCAGTTCGGCCACAAATCTCGTGCGGTAGTGTTTGGGATCTTCTCTCCCTTTTCCAAAACCACCATCCCCACCGGGCCGGCCCACCGTCCCCCCAAAAACAGGAAACCTACATCCGGCAGTTATTTAATCATTATTGTGCCGGGCTTTTTTTGTGACATTCATTTTTTTTTTTTTCGTTACTGCCGCTTGTTTGCCGCGGCCGCATGTCTGGCTGGTCGAGTGGATTTCGGGAAAAGGTTTCCCACTGGCAACATAGAACTGGGGGTTTTCGTTGACGAAAGGGATCAGTGTTGACAGTTCGGGATATTAAGGAATTTCTTGGAGATTTTGGCTGCAGTGAGAATTAGAGTACAGCAGGAAGGTACAAGGTGACTAAGTTAGCTCAGAACTCCATAGCACCGTCCAGCGATGGAGGCTTACCGAGCGGAAAGTCCTTGTGGAAGTTGTCGACACTAAACGTCATACGTCGTCGGCGTTATCGGTCTTGTAACAGGGGCATCGTCATCAGTAGACCCTCCCGCTGACGTTCCGGTAAGATGTGTAATGCACAGCGTGTGGAATGTCAGTAATTTTCTTCCCCATCGGCAACCGTTCCCAGCAAACTCCAGCTAACGGCAATAATAGTAAAATAAGTACACAGACCAGAATTCGAGAATCCCTATCGCTGACTTACAGGGCTTGAAGCTTCTACGCACCACACACACACACACACTCGCCCTCAGCTCCGTTGGTTGAAGTGATAGCAGTCACTGATCGTAATTGGTTGCTTAGTACAGTGCGTCTGACGCCTTATCGACGCGTGGTTTTGAAACTACCTCCGCCCGACAGCTCGGTAAGAGGACGCACCACCAGCACACGACACACACTCGTACAACGGCGACCCGGCTATCGCCCGGTGACTCGCGATGACCTGTGCAACCCCTTCAAGTTGTCAAGTCAGGCAGCGCGTCGTTATTCCAGGATACCGGTCCGGTGTGTGTGTGTGTGTGTCCCGGGTGACTCCGGGAGCGAAAGATTTATGCTTTCGCTTAACACGCCACCGGCCACCGCGTCCCAACCACCCGTTGTGGTTTGTACGGTGGTGTTGTTTTTGTTTTGGTTTTTCGCTTACTGTTCTGTCTGCCTAGGCGCAACTTCGGCAGATTGGTTCGCGATAATCCCGCGCAACAAACAGCGGTGCATAGGTAGGGTGCGCTTGTGCAAGGTACGGCCGAAGCCACGTACGAAGCGCCAGAAGCCGGTAACTATCAGCCTGACTGGGACCCACGGTATCAGCACGGTTCAGCTAAGCTTGTCAGCTCGGCTGTCATTTTACTGCTCCGTTACTGCCGAATCTCGCCGTTGCGTTCTCGGGTTCTCGGGTATCAAGCGCCCTTTTTGTTGGTCTTCTTTTGCACGTTAGTGCATCAACGCCTTCATGGGTGGGATGCTGAGATACATTTGGTGTATTATTAATTGCACTAGGGAGAATAATTATGTGTTCCGTTCGACTGACACTTACCGACTGACTCTTGCTGGTGGGTGACATCGCCTGCCCGTCTAACCTCCACCGGAACACCGGAACAATGGTCTAAACAAACCGCACACTTCCATCGCCACCTGTCCAACCTCGACCGTGGCTCGCATCGCAGTGAATGGGTTAGAGAGCTCGCCCGCATCTACGCGTCCTCCAGGCTACCGTTTGTTATTGTAATGCGGCCCAGCGCTTGGGCAAAGATCACACGAGATCACCGAATCTCGTTCTCGTTCCGGTTCACTGCCACACACACACAGGCGTGCTATTGTCGACCCCCTCGCTAGAACACTGGTCCAGCAGCATCGGAAACGGTTGTCGGATGAGTTCTGTGCTGGTTACACTAGCCAATCAGTATTCGCGTGTTGGTGGCGATGAGTGGCGTCGACGCAACACAGATCACTACCAGATTAGATCTCTGCGTGATCTCTGCGCTTGGTCTGCGATGCAACAGAGAACTGGACAGTGTACAATGCTGAGCTCTATGTGACGCAGAGAGAGAGAGAGAGAGCGAGAGATAGAAGCGCTCAACTCCAAAAAGTTAGATGTGATGCGACTTTTGCAGGCTTTGCAAAAAAAAGTAGCATCCCCATCCTCATGCCCACCATCTGATATGCTACTTGAAGTCGTAGAGATTAGTCGTCGGCGGGTGTGTGAAGAAGCGTATGGTTCGACGCGAACGGGTCACACACAAAAAAAAAAGAAGGACAGAAACCGCAGCCGGCCACAGTCCGGCGTTTTGTCATCGCGGCACGAGAAGAAGTTGCAAATTGAGTTCACGGAAATCTCAATCAAACACTGTTGTCAGAAACGGCACATCCAGCTGGTGGTTGGCTATTTGCCGGGCAACTATATTGCGCTGATAGGGACGCATGCTGGATAGCAGGGAATGGGGACCAATGGGGTAAGAAAAGTGACTAGGCCCCATTGCACATTCGGCACCCGAGGTGAATTAATAGCATTGAAACTGATGCCACTGTGGCTTTGCTAAACCTTTGCTGGGATAGCTTAGGAAGGTGAGCGGAGATAAATTGGAGTGTAGCGGAGGGACTCTCACCAAAAAAGAGCTCAAACTTCTCATCGCCTGATCTACCGGATCGTTTCACGTGACCGGGCATGTCATCGATACCCGAAAGCCGTTCCGGCATCGGACGTGTGCTAACCGCAAATTGGGTCCGGAATTTCGATACTACCGTGTCAGTGTTGCCTCTTTCCCAGGAGTATCAATCAACTCTTGGAGATTCCCTGGCCCAGGTCTCAACGCTCTGTAGAGGGTTAACATTTGTCCTTGAGAGTTATCACTACATCAAGCCACGATGACAGATCGGAATGCACTGCAGCCGGACGCTATAACACGCTAAAAATACCTATATATCGTTCATATCAGAACGACCTCTCGGGAAGGGAGGGGGGGTGGGGGGTGGTTAGGAAGTTTTATTGCCTTGCGAGTTCAATTTCAGCTTGTGACTTGAGCGAGATACAATAAAAATGCTAGAGATCGCGAGAACCTAACTGCACACAGTCGTAACACCCGATTAGAAGCCGATGACATATACCGCGCACAACCTGGTCATCAACCTTGGATGACCGCTTCAGCCCATTCTTGGATGCTTGAGACGCGGAGTAGCAACATAAAATGGTGTGCTGCTCAGCAGGATCGACACGAGGCAAATCGTGCTTCCCCCGTCTTGTCTTGGCACACCCATTTGGCCTAATCGGTGTAGTAGGCGCGTGGTAAAACATTATTCAAAAGGGAGTAAGTTGAAGGAACAGTGATATCTTTGTGTGTGTGTGTTTTTTTTTTAAGGTTAGCTTTGTTCGTTCGCTCACCTTTTGCTGCTTCTTCTGGGCATGATTTGTTGGACGCCATTTTTTTTTTCATTATAATCTATAAATAATAGGGCTACCGGCAGATTTGGGAATCTGCGTGAAAGTCTCTCCTCCACCGATACTTCTTGTCACGTCCCAGAACACAATCGAACGATAAGAGCAAGAACCAACAAAAAAAATGGCGCAAAATGCTCGTAAAAATGCATAAACTCTGCTTGGTTCCTCGCGTTGCTTGCTTTCCCTCGTTACGCTACCCATATCCATCTCACTGATGCCACCTAATTACTGCAAGTGACGCAAGATCGTTTTGCGGTGCAAAAAAAAAAAAGGAAAATGTCACCAATCACTATGCAAGAACACACCAGCACACATCCAACAGTAACACAAATCAAACAAAACCAAAAGAAAACTGGCGCGAATCGTGAGCGGCAAACGAAACGAACAATAATTCGCGAAACGCGAAACAAAAAAATTCGCAACATCGAAATGGCGCGGGCTGCCGCGCTCTCATGGGAGGTTAGCCCCCGGTGACAGATTGCTGCCGGGTTTGTGCGTTGGAATTGTTTTGTTGCGCATTCTTCGCTATTTCTAAATACAGGTCAAACCCGCGGCACCGAATGCCGCGGGGTTGGAATTTCGAGCAAGCCCGGAATGTCGATGGGCAAACAATTCCGTCAACTCTCGGCGTGATGGCGCAGAGCAGCTCGCCGATATGACGTTTTTGACTCCGGATAACTCCTGACGGAGAGACAGCTTCCCTACAGACGGCCCCGTCTCGCAAGCTCGCGCTGGAATCGGCAGGGAACGTTCCGATGGCGACAATAAAAAAAAAGGCAGCAGCACCTTGCACTTGCATCGGTTCGAGTTCTTCTGGACCTCGGGATGTGCTTCTGCACCACGAGAGAAAAGGCAAAGAGTGCAATATCCGAGCTGGCAAGGGTCGCCCGGCTACGTTTTGTACCATAGCCCCCAGACCGGAAGGTTTAGTTTAGGGCCTCAATTAGAATTTATCACGCATGGGCGCGCGCTCCAGCTCCAACGCCCAACTCGCCCTCGGACATTTATAAGCGAGGGAGTATGAGAGAGTGAGAAGGCGCTCGAGAGAGAGAGAATGAGAGACAAAAATCGGTCGGTGTGCGACTCTGCTATAAGCCGTGTGTGTGGCGAGCTTTTTCATTTGATTTTTATTTTTATTTTTCCTCTCATTTCTCGCTCAATTTCATTTATCTTATCCCTAATCTCAGTGTCCACTCTCATTACGTGCCGGTGACAACCGAGAATTTTTTTTCCACTCTACTTCACTCTCCCTTTCGTTTGCATTCTATTTTCTCGATGTGGGAGTGTTTTAGAAGGTTTTGTGCCGTAAATTCTAAACCTCAGAAGTACTTAAATTAAACCTACTGACAAATGTGATGCTGTTAAATTATTGCAAACAGCACAGTTCTTCTCCACATAAAGCTGCCTCTATTTCAAGCGATTGCGATTGTTTTGTGGATCGATCGTGTTAATCGTCTAATTGCCGGTCACACAGTCACTCTTGGTGCGCTTCCGGTTTCCGGGGATCCGGCTACCCAAAAGGGTGGAGGCTCGCCTAACCCTGGAACACAAAAAAAAAAATCAGGAACGAAACCCTAACGCTGTCCATATCCCGGAATTGGGATGAATTGGCTGCCCGGACAATCATAATAAATTAAAGCCCAGGACGAGTGATACAGCAAACCGCGGCAATGGGCAGCAGACGCATATGAAGCCAACCGGAATAGGATTGGGCTGATGTTTTTATGTTTTCCCATTGTTTTTTTGGTTAGTTCCCCGAGTCTCCCGCTGCCATTAACCTCTGCTGGGGTGAGTGTGGCTTTGGACCTGCCACTGAGGGATGACTTTTTTGTTGTTGTTTGGTTAGACGTTATTTTATCCTTTGCCCATGTCTTGCTGTACTGACGCACGCCGTCTAGATCTCTTTTCGGAATGTTTGTCGTGATCCTTTCGCTTCGTGTTTATGCTTCCTATGGATTCTAGCTGTCAGCGAGTTTGGTACATTTTTTGGTTTGACTGCAGTGGTTGGGATTCTTTTTTTTTTTGTTTTGTCGTTCGTTTATTATGATGACCGGATCATATTTCACTAGCTGACAGACTGTAACAACCGAAAGGCACAAGAGAAGAGTTACATGGTCAACGTTTATTTTTTTCTTTCAAATACCACCCACCCGTTCGCTCCTCCGTGCGCTCTTTATCGTCTCACTCTCTTCTGAAAGGGCGATTTTCCCTCAATTTGTATTAATGATGGACGCACTGGACGTTACAGAACAGAAGGGACATATAATACAGAATAAGGGAGATGGAGAGCCAAAACAGACAGCAAAAAAAAAACAGCATAAAATGAAGAGGTAATAATGAAAAAGATGACAATTGTTGGGATGGTACAGAGGGGGTAAGGGAAGAGGTACCACAGCGCCGGAAGCCTGCACATTTCCGGTGCTTTAATGAATGTGGAACGCTGGCTGCAAGCAAGTGCAGGCTAACGCCACCAGCATCGGTGCACCTAATGAACGGTCGAGCTGTTTTCATGAATTTTTGCTCCGTCACTTCTGTCGGTTCCGAATCACGAACGCCTGGGTGCAGTTTTTACCATCCAAATGTCATTACAGGGCGTCGTATCAGACTTCAGACAAGTGTTGAAGTGCAGGTCATAAATAGGAGAATGTTGAACTGTTTACGTAAAAGTAACTTTATTTGCATGTAATTCAGTTACAATAATTAGTATCCTACGTGATGGATGGGATGGCTCGAGGTTCAAATCTCGTACGAACCCGTGGCGAGGACTGACTATCAGACTGCGTGGTATCATTAAGTCTACTAGGCCAGAAAAAAGCAATCATGACCTAAGAGGTGGTTAGGCCAAGAAGATGTGATGGATCTCAGCTACGTGTTGAACCTTCCGTACTTTCTTCATATCGTGCTTTTACATCTGGCAGAGAAGTCTTCAATATCCATTTTTAGGCTGAAAAATAAAATAAACTTGATACCCTTTTTTATATGTTTTAATACTTGAGATCGAGGCGATAGCTGTACCGGTCTTCGGAGGATCAAATCTCATCCAGACGGTGAGGACTGAAGCCTCTTTGGGCTCGAGAAGTCTCGGTCTGGCCTCCTTTGACTTGTTGTCCCCCTTAACAGGATAGTCAGATAGTAGGATTTGATCCTCGGTCCTGGCGTGTGAAGACCGGCGCCACTATCTTGAAGTCTAGTAAGCCTTTATGAGGCCAACATTATCACGCAGCTCGTTGAAGCCAAAATGAAAAAAAGTACTCCAATCATTGTAAAGATCAGAAAACATTCTAGGCAGGATCAATCCTTAAATAACGGGTAAAGATCAGGAGCCAGGAAAGAAAAACAAGAAACCTTCAGACACCACAAATTACAAATATATCAACAAATGGAAGTCACAAATAAGGACAACACAGTACATGACCTACCCGATCGCGGTAGAGGGCAAAAAGCCTACGACATTTCAGGGCGCCGGGGACTAGGCATCCCAAAACGCAGCGGGACGTGTCCAGCAGCTAGAAACAGACGCACGTTTCAGACACGGCAAAACACTTGATGCACTTGTCCTGTGTTGCGTAAACAATGGCGTGCATGGGAACGATAAACCCATAGGACCGAGGGCGACACACTTCAAGTAGCGCGGCAGGCAATATAACACAAACCAGACCTTTGCGTTGGACTGTTTAGGGATCGTTTGTTTTGTAAACAGCGTGCTGGTGTACAATATTATGCAGAAAATTTGTAGATTATTGCCGGCTGGGGTAAATCTCGTTCCGTTTTTACGACTTTTACACGTGGCATTGGCGTCTGACCGATCCCGAGTCAGAATCACGCCAAACCGAGCTGATGCCACGCTCTGTACTGATGCACTGAACTAATTAATCCGGCGTCATTCGTCTTACGTACACTTATCTTTTGTCTAACTCTTCGTGTTTGTTCTCGCTCTCTTTTTTTTTTCTTTCGGCCGTCTTTCCGGATCATCCAGAACCAAACGAGCTTTACCGAGCACATCGATGCCAGCTGTGGAAGCGACTGCTACATCAAACAGGTAAGTACAGCACAACAGGTGTCCCATGTGCCGTCCTACTCGCTCTCTCTCTGTGTGTATTCGCTCGTGTTGTACGTTGTCGTCATTCCATCACTCATCCCATCAAAACCGGTGTGAAGCGAGTTAAAAAATTGGGTTGAAGGTAAAATTTGAACAAACAAGAACCTGATCGGAACAATATGAAGCAACCATTTTAATTTTTTTGGTTTGAAAGTGTAACGGCTAAAGTGAGAATGGCAGCGTTACACAGATACATTGGAATGCATCCTCGTCACACCGGTTGCGTACTAACCCTTTTTTTTGCTGTGCTGAAGGTGAGAAGTCAAGCGTACTTCCGTACTGTGGGGAAGGGAAAAAATAGGGTAGAATGGGAGATTTTTCGGC